>NC_133324.1:953710636-954010636 GCF_042186555.1 Aquarana catesbeiana
GGGGGGGGTGTACAGCAGAGAAGGGGTTAATCTGTATATAGTGGGGGGGGGTGTACAGCAGAGAAGGGGTTAATCTGTATATAGTGGGGGGGGGGTGTACAGCAGAGAAGGGGTTAATCTGTATATAGTGTGGGGGGGTGTACAGCAGAGAAGGGGTTAATCTGTATATAGTGGGGGGGGGTGTACAGCAGAGAAGGGGTTAATCTGTATATAGTGGGGGGGGTGTACAGCAGAGAAGGGGTTAATCTGTATATAGTGGGGGGGGGTGTACAGCAGAGAAGGGGTTAATCTGTATATAGTGTGGGGGGGTGTACAGCAGAGAAGCGGTTAATCTGTATATAGTGGGGGGGGGTGTACAGCAGAGAAGGGGTTAATCTGTATATAGTGAGGGGGGGGTGTACAGCAGAGAAGGGGTTAATCTGTATATAGTGAGGGGGTGTACAGCAGAGAAGGGGTTAATCTGTATATAGTGGGGGGGGGGTGTACAGCAGAGAAGGGGTTAATCTGTATATAGTGAGGGGGGTGTACAGCAGAGAAGGGGTTAATCTGTATATAGTGGGGGGGTGTACAGCAGAGAAGGGGTTAATCTGTATATAGTGGGGAGTGTAAAGCAGAGAAGGGGTTAATCTGTATATAGTGAGGGGGGTGTACAGCAGAGAAGGGGTTAATCTGTATATAGTGGGGGGGTGTACAGCAGAGAAGGGGTTAATCTGTATATAGTGTGTGGGGGGGGGTGTACAGCAGAGAAGGGGTTAATCTGTATATAGTGGGGGGTGTACAGCAGAGAAGGGGTTAATCTGTATATAGTGGGGAGTGTAAAGCAGAGAAGGGGTTAATCTGTATATAGGGGGGGGGAGTGGAGTGTACAGCAGAGAAGGGGTTAATCTGTATATAGTGGGGGGACGTGGAGTGTACAGCATAGAAGGGGTTATGGAGGGTGTATTCCCAGTAGTGACCGGCAGGTGGCAGTATTCTCCAGTACTGGGAGGACACCTGTGCGTTCCAGGGTGAGCCGCATCCCGGAAGAGCATTAAACATCTCTTCTTATGATTGATTGGTGGACTCTGAAGTCCCGCCCTCTTCCGGTGATGATGTCACGGTAAGATGGCGGCTCAGTGAGGACCCGGATGGATCGGTGAGGTGTGCGGTGAGTCGGTCCCTCCATAGGAGGTGTGTTGGGGGGTAGTATTACCATGAGTGGTGAACCACAGATTCCCAGCATTCCCTGTATGACGAGGGCCCCTGTCCTCAGATCAGGGTAGAATGAAGTGACTGGATGAGTCCTCGGTGGGAGATGTCTGGAAATGCTGATTGCCTGGCTTCCCCCAGGACAGCTCCAGTGTAATGGGGGTTCAACCTCTTCACCCCTCCAATCCCATTGGATGGAAGGCGTTCTCTGATTGGACGAGGTGGAGAGCCTGTGGTGCGGTGACCCTACAATCTCCACAACGTCCAGTCAGCAAACCGCTTGAGAAGTTCCAGGCGTTCTCTGAATGGAGGTGTCCTGTCAGATTAGGTAAGGGAAGTGACGTTTGGTCACAACACACAACGGCCATCTTGGTACACCCCGCACTCGGCCGCAGTAGGCCTGTGTCCTGTCAGAAAGCCGATGTTTCGTCAGATTTGGCGACCCGTCAGAATTCGTAACAGAAGTGACTTTCAGTCACCGCCATCTTGGTACACCTCGCACCCCTCCACGGTGAGGATATAGGCTTACTGTGGGCAAGCGCGGGGTGTACCAAGATGGCCGTGTCGAGACGTCACTTCCGTTACATATGCTGATGGGTAGCAGCTTTCCGATAGAACACCTGCAATCAGAAGGCGGCGAGCGGACATCTTGTTCCACCCTCCGCAGTCTTGCATTTCACACTTATTTTTAATGGTAAACTCTTTAGTGATTTACAGAATTTACAAATCCGTCTGAATGTTTAGATGTTAAATTTTAAAAGCAGCGGCGAGCCTTCTGATCTCACAGGTTTGCTGATCTGACAGAACACCGCTGATTTTATAATTCATCATCCAAAACATTCTTACGGATTTTTAAATTACTGAATTTCACTATATAAGCTGAGTTTAATGTTAAAAATAAATGTGAAATGCCCAGACTCCGGTGGGTGTAACAAAATGTCCGCTTACCGCTTTATCCTTACTGTGGACAAGTGCGGGGTGTAGCAAGATGGCCGTGCCGGAACGTCACTTCCGTTACAAAATCTGACAGATCGCTTAATCTGACAAAACACCGGTACCCATCAGACTATGTAACGGAAGTGTCATTCCGGCACGGCCATCTTGGTACACCCCGCACTCCTCCACAGTAAGGATACACTATATCATTTTACACCCACCAGAGTCTTGCATTTCACACTTATTGTCATCAGTAAACTCAGCTTATAAAGTCAAATGCAGTATTTAGAACTCGGTGACACGGTTTTGATGTTGAATTTTGAAAGCAGCGGCGAGCCTGCCGATCTCACAGGTTTGCTAATCTGACAGAACACCGTTGCTTTGAAAAATCATCATCAAAACGGTCTGACGGATTTTTAAAATACAGAATTTCACTATATAAGCTGAGTTTAGTGGTAAAAATAAGTGTGAAATGCCCAGACTCCGGTGGGTGTAACAAGATGTCCGCTTGCTGACTTCTTACTGTGGGCAAGCGCGGGGTGTACCAAGATGGCTGTTCTGAGACGTTACATATGCTGATGAATAGCAGCTTTCCGATAGAACACCTGCAATCAGAAGGCGGCAGCGGACATCTTTTTACACCCAGCAAAGTCTTGCATTTCACACTTATTTTTACCAGTTAACTCAGCTTATATAGTGAAATTCAGTATTTTGATGATGAGTTTTCAAAGCAGCGGTGTTCTGTCAGATTAGCAAACCTGTGAGATCGGCAAGCTCGCCGCTTCTTTTAAGATTCAACATATAAACTGTGTCACGGAGTTCTAAATCCTGTATTTCATGATATAAGCTGAGTTTACTGGTTAAAAATAAGTGAAATGCAAAACTTCGATGGGTGTAAAAAGATGTCCGCTCGGTGACTTCAGAACTGTAGGCTTACTGTGGCGGAGTGCGGGGTGAACCAAGATGGCCGTGACAGAACGTCACTTCCATTACAAGATTTGACGGGTCGCCTAATCTGACGGAGCAGTGTTCCGTCAGATTAGGTAACGGAAGCGACGTTCTGTCACTACACTGCGACGGCCATCTTGGTACACCCCGCACCCATTCGCAATAAGCCTGCAGTCAGAGAAGGCGGCAGCGGACATCTTGTTACACCCACCCAAGTCTTGCATTCCACACTTATTTTTAACAGTAAACTCAGCTTATATAGTGAAATACAGGATTTTAAAATGCATCTGAGTGTTTTGATGTTGAATTGTAAAAGCAGCGGTGTTCTGTCAGATCAGCAAACCTGTGAGATCAGCACGCTTGCCGCTGCTTTTAAAATTGAAAAAATCTATATTGGAGAGGTTTCCCATCACGTCCTGTTCTGACAGGAAATGAGAAGAAATCTGCTTTGTGACCCCGTTGGTAATGGTGCCCCCCCCCCCCCCCCCCCCCATTGGAGAGGTTTCCCATCACGTCCTGTCCTGGTAGGAAGTGAGAAGAAATCTGCTCTGTGACCACTTTGGTGAGAGACTTCCCTCACTTCTGGTCTCTATGACACCCGAACAGAAAATGGGGGTTGTCACCAGGGCAGGAAGTTCTAACATTTTCCCCATGCAACCAAAAATAAACATTGGTGCTCCCCTTTGCAGAGGTTTCCCATCACTTCCTGTCCTGGCAGGAAGTGAGAAGACATCTGCTCATAGGGGATTCAGACAGCAGTTCACCTCACAGCAGACTTGCCTCTCTATTCTAGTTTAAATTGATGCCCAGTATCATCCAAACCTACTTCCTGTGAGACCAACGTGTCACGGACACACCCACTGGAGAGGTGTCACCAGGCCGGTCTGGGCCTGTAAAGAGAGTGGCGCTATATCAAGATGTGGCTCCAGTCTTTGCAGCTTCCAGACCCGCTCATTGCAATAGGAGGTGGAGTACCCCTGATGTCACATAACCAGACTGACCACACCTAGAAAAAAGCAGCAGGGGGAGTTGTGGTGGAGGGGTGGGGAGCAGACTGGAGTTGTGCTTTAAGCTCAGTTGGCGTTTGTCTAATGCTGAGCCCCTCTATAGCAAATGATGTGTAGGTGCCCAATACATCTATGATCATACTGGAGGAGGTGTGGCCCTTTTATAACGCTTTTGTCCATTGCCCTTAGGAAAACGTCATGGAGAACTACCAGAAAGTTCGGGTGGAGGAGAAGCCCATGGAGCTTCCTTTTACTTCCCTTCCCCCAGACATCATCGAGATGAAGGTCAAAGATGGCAGCAAGATCCGTAATCTCATGGGCTTCGCCATCGGCAAGATGGAGAGCGAGAGCGTGCACCAGATTCTGTTCAGCGGAATGGGCAAAGCCCTCGGCAAGACCCTCACCTGTGTGGAGATCATGAAGAGGAGGGTGAAGGATCTGCACCAGATCACCAAGATCTTCTACAGGCAGACAGAGGAGATCTGGGAGCCCATCGTACCCGAGGCGGGCCTGGACCCGCTGACCGTAAAGAGGAACTGCCCCTCTATCTGCATCCTCCTCAGCAAGGTCCCCCTGGATACCGCCGAGCCCGGCTACCAGGCCCCCGGCAGCTACGAGACCCAGTGGATCCAGGAAATAAAGGTGGAGAACCAGGGGCCAAAGAGGAAGAAACCAGGCCTGGGCCGAGGTGGGGCAATGGGAAGGAAGCAGCCAAGGCCACCTGGTGGCCGAGGGGAGACCCCTAAGCAGTCATAGAAAGGGATATTTATAGATATGGATTCTTGGAAAGACCCAACAGAGGAAATATGGCCAGATGTTGCCTGGGGGGCTTCATTGGGGTAGTCCAAGTTTTTAGGTCACTCTTCGCTCTTCCAACTCGAAGAGCTAATCTGGTCACGTTGGGTTCCAAAGCATGGAGAGCAATGATGGATCTAGAACAAAAGGCTGCCATGGCCTGGTGACACTTGTAGAAGATCTGGACCAATCCCCGAACTCTGATGACGAGCCTGAACTTTTACAAATGGTGCCTATGTTTTCAGAGCCTTTTTAACTGCCGATGGAGATCCACTTTCTCCTCCAGCTTGGTTACACCATGGAGGAGGTGAGCTAAGTAACAGTATTACCTGCTATTCCCCCCCGAGTCTGCTGGCTGTAGGCCCTGGTGCACTGCACTTCCAGGTCATGGAAGGTCCAAAGATGAAAGATTGTTGCCAGATCTGATCTTTACTAGTCTTATCAGGTGTATGTTCTGCTGCCTGTTCAGAGCAAAGTCTCTTTAAAGCCCGCCCCTTATACTTGACTCTCCAGTGCTCTCTGCCATTTTTCATCCCATGGCTTCCACCACTAAATGCCTAGTAATTCTAGGTATAGGGGATCATGTGACCTCCCATGATGCTTGGACGGTGCAGGCAAATGCTAATCCTGAGCTCTGTCACACGATACAGCTCCTATGTGATGACCATAAAAGATTGGGCGCAGTATAGAGGTGGTGGTTAGGGGGTGGGCTTTAAAGGGAACCTGTCACTATGTCCTGGAAGGGCAAAGTGATGGCATCTCTTCAGAGCTTAAGGAGAAATGGATAAAGTGTAGGCTGCCTTTGCTAACCTCGTCTGAAATGCCTCATTTCCTGGGTGACCCATAAGCATGTATGCAGATTAGGAAAATCGGAGGTCTACCTACTCTACACGGTTCACGATACACCACCTTGTTTCCTTAGAATTGGCATAACAGCCAGGCACCGAGCATTTTCAGAAAGATCTCAGCAAGTAGCCTCCATATTTCCCTTTGTAGTGTACAGAAAGTATCGAGCCATGGCGTACACACGTATGCTCCACCCACACTGTATATAAAGATGGTCGCCTCAAACCCAAAGTTCATTGATCCAGATAAGACCACACAAGGATAAGCGGGATGAGGTTGAGTGTGTGGCTGCCCTCTTTATATGCGTAAGCATCCCATGTATGTGTATGGGGAATTCTCTAACACCTGAGAAGCACCAAACCTGGGCAGCAGTGCACACAGACCTGCAACCAGCAGATCGGGAAATGGGGGTCAGTGCTGTCTTCTACTTGCCTTCCCCAACCCCCTGATCCTTCATATTTGGACAAAGTGAGAGGTCTTCAGGAAAATGAAGACCTCTCACACCCTCCCCCCCCATCCTAACCTGAACTGTACTACCAAAATCTTGCACTTGATTGGCCATTATGTCTCCGGAGGAAACTTTGCGATGGCTCCGCCCCAGCGTGTGTCGTCAAACAATCATGACTTTTCAGAATTGGAGCTTTATGGTAGGACAGGCTGAGAGGTTTATTGTTTGTTGGCACAATTGGAGACCTCAGATAGTGTTCTGCGTATTTCCACATTACCAGGACTCTGCCAAGGGCTTATAACGCACAATAAAATTTATTTTGTGATGGTAAAGGTTCGTTCTGTGTCTGAGCACCATGTATGTTCCTGCTTCTCCTGTATGAAGACTGAAAATTCTTCCATGGCTGTATCGGTTCTAATGTATAGAAGAAAACAGTCCTCCTATGGGGCTAAAGAAGAAATATGGGCAAAACATCTCCCCCCCCCCCCCCCAACCTGACCCTTTTTTTTTTTTTTTTTTTTTTTTCATTTTAGATAGAGTAAGGGGGGGAGGGTCATAACCCCTTTTTTGCCATCTGTGTCCCATTGTGGAAATTTCCCTCTCACCCTCCTTGGCGCATAACCAAAATCGTAAGTGAGAATCCTGGGCTGTCACCAGAACTAGTTGAAGATTTCCCCTCTATTCCTGTTCTGGCGACAACCCTAAATTTGTGATTTTCTTTCATTCTTAGTGATAACAGTAAACAGTACAAATTGTGGGGGGGGGGGGGGGGGGTGAGATTCCCCCAATAGGGACACAGAGAGCAAAAAAAGTTTTGCCTTTTTAGTTTTACTTTTGGGGCGGCTTCATGCTGCTCTCCTGTGCTTTGCCCAGAACACAGCGGGGCATTGTGAAGCTGCCCTTACCCTCGGTTCACACATATGCGTTTTTTTTTTTTAGTGTCTTTTGCAGAAACGCACTGCAGTCCATTTAACATGGTTTCCTATGGATCTCGTTCACATCTGTGTTTGTCGGAAAGGGTCAGGGACTAATTTTTTGTTTTGCGTGTAATAAACTTCAATAGACCCGCACCAAAAATGCAAGTGTTGCAGGGTTATTTTTTTTTTTTATGCGTTTTGTGTTTTTTTTTTTGGGGGGGGGGGGGACAGTTCTGCTCATGGGGCGTGACTTTGATGCGACTTTACACTCTCTGGCACGAAGCAGCATCAAAGTGGCACCTAAGCTGTGTTTTTTTTTTTTTTTTTTTTCTTCTAATGTGTTTAGGCGCATTTGGCCATTTATTTCATTAGGCTGAATTTTCATTTTATTTTGGCAAATGAAAGAAATAAACACATATTTGTGTGTATTTTTGTTTTTGTTTTTTGTTTTTTTTTTAACCACTTCCAGACCACCATGCACCAATATACGTCCTAACTTTTGAAGAGGAATACCGTTATGGTAGCAGCTAGCTACCATAACACTGGTATCCCCTTCTTCGGCTGGCGGTCCGGTTTCCGATAATGGTGGTCTCTGCAGCGGATTCGCAGCAAGATCGCTTTTATGGGCGGCAGGAGAGGGCCGCCGCACTCCGGTGCCCTCCGCTGCTTACCGGAGCCATTGGCAGCGGCGGAGGTGATCGGATCCTTTCTCATGCTGGGTATGGAGACGAGTGAGGGGAAGATGGCCCCCACCCGTCTCCATACCTTTGCAGGGCGGAAGCGACGTCCAAACGTCACTTCTGCCCATAGCTCTTAAAGGGCCATTTTTTTTTTTGTCATTTCAAAAAAAAAAAAAAAAAAACAATTTTTAAATTTTTTTTTTTTTTTTTTTTTTTTTTTTTATTGCATTTTAGTGTAAATATGAGATCTGATGTTTTTGACCCCAGATCTCATATTTAAGAGGTCCTATCATGCTTTTTTTCTATTACAAGGGATGTTTACATTCCTTGTAATAGGAATAAAAGTGACACATACATTTTTTTTTTTTTTTTTTTTAAGAACAGTGTAAAAATAAAAGGTAAAATAAATTTAAGAAAAAAATATTCTTCATCCCGCCGAGCTCACGCGCAGAAGCGAACGCATACATGAGTAGCGCCCACATATGAAAACGGTGTGCAAACCACACATGTGAGGTATGGCCGCGATCGGTAGAGCGAGAGCACTAATTCTAGCCCTAGACTTCCTCTGTAACTCAAAACTGGTAACCTGTAGAATTTTTTAAACGTCACCTATGGAGATTTTTAAGGGTAAAAGTTTGTCGCCATTCCACGAGCGGGTGCAAGTTTGAACCGTGACATGTTGGGTATCAATTTACTCGGTGTAACATTCTTTCACAATATGAAAACAAAATTGGGCTAACTTTATTGTTTAATTTTTTTTAACCACTTCAATACCAAGGGCGTCATATGACGTCCTTGGCTTTGAGCAGGTATATTTGAATGATGCCTGTAGTTACAGACATCATTCAGATATTGCCGGATTCAGCCGGCGAATCTCTACACCATAGGAAGGATCATAGCAGCCGTTCCACCGCTTGATCGTTCCTATGGGAGGCGAGAGGGGACGTTCCCCCTCCCGCCGCCCTCCGGTGCTTGTTCCGACTCACCGTTACGATCGGTGAGGCGGAGAGTGGATCCGCCGGCGCCGGATGTAGATCATAGAGATTTCCGGCGGACCAGATGGTCCCCGGAGTCTCTATGATCGTCGGAGGCCGGGTGCGATGTTATGACGTCACGCCCGGCCTCTCCATTCAAAAAAACAGCGCCGCTTCGGCTTGGAAGCGGCGATCGTTTTATTTATTTATTTATTTATTTTATTTCAGGCTTCCCAGCCTAGTGGTGAGATATGGGGTCTTATTGACCCCATATCTCACTATTAAGAGCACCTGCCATGTTATATTGCTATTACAAAGGATGTTTACATTCCTTGTAATAGGAATAAAAGTGATCAATTTTTTTTTTTTTTCAAAAAAGTGTCAAAATAAAAAAATAAAATATAATTAACAATAAAAAAAAAAAAATTTTTTAAAGTGCTCGCACGCAGAAGCGAATGCATACGTAAGTCCCGCCCACATATGAAAACGGTGTTCAAACCATACATGTGAGGTATCGCCGCGAACGTTGGAGCGAGAGCAATAATTTTGGCCCTAGACCTCCTCTGTGACTCAAAACATGTAACCAGTAAAATAATTTCAAGCGTCGCCTATGGGGATTTTTAAGTACCGAACATTGGCGCCATTCCACGAGCGTGTGCAATTTTGAAGCGTGACATGTTAGGTATCTATTTACTCGGCATAACTTCATCTTTCACACAATGCAAAAACATTGGGCTAACTTTACTGTTTTGTTTTTTTTTAAACACAAAACAGTTTTTTTCCCAAAAAAAAACGCGTTCGAAAAATTCCTGCGCAAATACTGTGTGAGATAAAAAGTTGCAACAACCGCCATTGTATTCTCTAGGGTCTTTGCTAAAAAAAACATATATAATTTTTGGGGGTTCTATGTAATTTTCTAGCAAAAAAATGATGATTTTTTTTACATGTAGGAGCGAAGTGTCAGAATTGGCCCGGTATTGAAGCGGTTAATTCAAAAAAGTGTATTTTTTCCAAAAAAAAAGTGCGCTTGTAAGACTGCTGCGCAAATACAGTGTGACAGAAAGTATTGCAACGACCGCCATTTTATTCTCTAGGGTGTTAGAACCCCAAAACTTTATAACTTTTTTTTTTCTAAGTAATTTTCTATCAAAAAAAAAAAATGTTTTTAACTTGGAGGCTCAGTCCTTAAGTGGTTAATGCCCAAAATCTCTTCTCCTGAGTACAATTCTTCTGTGTTAGGGAGAAGGAGCTTTGATTGCCTCTAAACGCTGCTACTCCTAAACCTCTGTGTGTGTGTGTGTGTGTGTGTGTGTGTGTGTATGGATACACAGGCTTTTATTGAGGTGTGTTCAGGGGCTTAGCCAAAAAAACCCCGAATATGTCAGTTTAGGAGTCCCTTACTGGAGAACATTTGAAAATAAATGTAAATTTTGAGTGAATTTAGGATCTTCTTCCTCCTGTAAACGACTTGCTTTTCAAAAGTGTGCACAGAGCTTGAGGTCAAGTTGCAGGCAGTCCAGCACATTGTATCTTCAGCATTGTCCTTATCCCCAAGGTTTCATCTTTAAAGCCACGTACCTGGCTGACAGGATTCTAGGGTTAACACATGCTGTTTTATCGCACTGAGACTTACCATGTGCTAGAGGGATGCCGGGGTTTGCTACATACCATATTACCACACTAAGACTTACCATGAGCTGGAGGGATGCCAGGGGTGCTGCATACCATATTGAGACTTACCATGTGCTTGGGATTCCAGGGGAGCAGCATACCATAATACCATATTGAGACTTGCAGTACCATGTGTTAGGGCAGGGGTCGCCAAACTTTCTGAAAGGACCAAATTTACTGTCCTTCAGACTTTAGGGGGGCCAGAATTTAGCCAGCAGAAGTAGAAAATGTCTTGAAAATGTCATCAGTGAGAGTAAACAATGCCCCATTATTGGTTTCAGTGGGAGGAGTAGTACCCCATAGTTGGTGTCAGTGGGAGTAATAGTGCCTCGTCATTAGTGTCAGTGGGAGGAATAGTGCCCCCCCCATCATTGGTGTCAGTGGGTGGAATAGTGCCCCATAGTTGGTGTCAGTTGGAGGAATAGTGCCCCATTATTAGTTTCAGTGGGAGGAACAGTACCCCATAGTTGGTCTCAGTGGGAGGAACAGTGCCCCATCATTGGTATCAGTGGGAGGAATAGTGCCCCATAGTTGCTGTCAGTGGAAGTAATAGTGCTCTATAGTTTGTGTCAGTGGCAGGAATAGTGCCCCATAGTTGGTGTCAGTGGGTGGAATAGTGTCCCATCATTGGTGTCATTGGGAGGAATAGTGCCCCATAGTTGCTGTCAGTGGGTGGAATAGTGTCCCATCATTGGTGTCATTGGGAGGAATAGTTGGTATCAGTGGGAGAAATAGTGCTCCATCATTAGTGTCAGTCGGAGGAATAGTGTCCCATAGGTGGTGTCAGCGGGAGGAACAGTGCCCCATTGTTGTTGTCAATAGAAGGACTAGAGCCACATTCTTGGTGTCAGTGGGAGGAATAGTGCCCCATTGTTGGTGTCAGTGGGAGGAATAGTGCCTCATGGGCTGGAAAAGGGTGAGCAAAGGGCTGCTTCAAGCCCCTGAGACATAGTTTAGGGAGTACTGCAATAGAAGGATGCTGGGGGGGTTTACATACCATATTAGCACATTGAGACTGGGCTAGAGGGGTGCCACACCCCATAGTACTCCACTGAGACTCTCCATGCACTAGAGGGGTATCACGTATTATATTACCATACCGTATTACCACACATAGGCTTACTATGCACCAGAGGGATGCTGGGGGTGGCACCTATAGTATTACTACATTGACATACCATGTGCTGGAGGAATGCCGGTTAGCCACATACCATATTACCACACTGAGGCTTACCATGCAATAGCGGGATGCTGGGGGTGCCACATACCTGATCACCACACTGAGACTGATCATGTTTTGGAGGGATGCTGGGGGTGTTATGTACTGTATTACCAGACTAATACCATGTGCTAAAGAGATGCTGGGGGGGGGCAGTGCTGGGACAAGGTCATCCAGTGTCCAGGGCAAAGATGCCAAACTGCGCCCCCCTCCCCAGTTTATGGATGTGCAAGCTTATGGGATCCTGCGCCCAGCAGTCTCTCGCTTATAAAAATCGCTGTCACTACTCCTCTCAACTCTGTAACAGAAGGAAGGCGCCCCCATCCCTACAACAAACCATTGTGCCCAGGGCAGCCGTCCCTTCCACCCACCCCTTGTCCCGACCCTGCCAGGGGGCATCACATACCATATTCCCATAAAGAGACTTGCCATGCTCTAGAGCAGGGGGGTCAAACTCAATGTCATCATGGGCTGCATCAGCATGGTTGCCCTCAAGTGGCCCATTGTATCTGTAAGGCTAGATGTCAAGAGCCCATCCCCCACCGTCAAAAGTACCCCACCCTCCCTTACATCACAGTGCACTGGGGACATGCGGTGAGGTGAGTGACTGGTGAGGCACTGGTTAGTATCAGATCCAGATACAAACAGGTTACATATGCCGCGATCCTTAGAGCGAGAGCAATAATTCTAGTACTAGACCTCCTCTGTAACTCTAAACATGTAACCTGTAAATAAGTTTAAAGCGCCGCCTATGGAGATTTTTAAGTACTGAAGTTTGGCGCCATTCCACGAGTGTGCGTGGTTTTAAAGTGTGACATGTTAGGTATCTATTCGGCGTAACATCATCTTTCCTGACGCCACCATGGCAGCATACTAGTGATAGAGCTCCGCTTCTTGACCACTTCCTTTAGGACCAGTGAATAACATAAATTAACCGCTTGCCGACCAGCGCACGCCGATGTACGTCGGCACAATGGCACGGCTGCGCAAACGGACGTACCTGTACACCCCCTTTAGGCCGCGGCATAGTGGGCACGTGCATGCCCGCCGCTTACTCCGTGAGCGTGCCCGCCGGTCCCGCGGACCTGTTGTCCGCCGGTGTCCCGCGATCGTGACACGGAGCAGCAGAACAGGGAGATGCCTATGTAAACATGGCATTTTCCTGTTCTGCCTAGCAACATGACAGAGATCTACTGCTCCCTGTCATCGGGATCATTGATCGCTATCATGTTGTAGCAAGCCCACCCCCCCCCCCCCCACAGTTAGAATCACTCCCTAGGACACACTTAACCCCTTGATCGCCCCCTAGTGTTTAACCCCTTACCTGCCAGTGTCATTTACCCTGGATCTGGATCATCTTTCCTTTGAGTCCTAGGACAGGCTTCCCTTTGGCGCCCCCTGCTGTTTTCCACAGGTATGTCACAAAAAATGTATGTATGTGTGTGTGTGTGTGTGTGTGTGTGTGTATATATATATATATATATATATATATATATATATATATATATATATATATATATATATATATATACACAGTATCTCACAAAAGTGAGCACATACATACACACACATATATGTACACACACATAATTATATGTGTATATGCCGCTGGCAACAAAAGTGAGTACACCCCTAAGTGAAAATGTCCAAATTGGGCCCCATAAGCCAACCACGACACTACCTGCCTGGAGTTTGCATGTTCTCCCTGTGCCTGCGTGGGTTTCCTCCCACACTCCAAAGACACGCTGGTAGGTTAATTGGATCTTGTCTAAATTGTCCCCAGTATATGAATGTGAGCTAGGGACCTTAGATTGTAAGGGTAGAGACTGATGTGAATGTACAATGTATATGTAAAGCGCTGCATAAATTGATGGCGCTATATAAGTACCTGAAATAAATAAAATAAATAAGCCATTTTCCCTCCCCGGGCTCATGTGACTCCTTAGTGTTACAAGGTCTCAGGTGTGAATGGGGAGCAGGTGTGTTAAATTTGGTGTTATCGCTCTCACTCTCTCATACTGGTCACTGGAAGTCCAACATGGCACCTCAAGGCAAAGAACTCTCTGAGGATCTGAAAAAAAAGAATTGTTGCTCTACATAAAGATGGCCTAGGCTATAAGAAGATTGCCAAGACCTTGAAACTGAGCTGCAGCACGGTGGCCAAGACCATACAGCGGTTTAACAGGACAGGTTCCACTCAGAACAGGCCTCACCATGGTCCACCAAAGTGATGACCCTGACACTCTGAGGCAACCTTCCTCAGATCGTAGGAGCCAGGATGATGCACTTTGTGGGCATCTGGGCAGAAACGATTTCTGAGTAATAACAACAGACAGTCCTCTTCACTCCCCACAGCAATCACAAACTTCAGAGAAGTCTCACTCAGTGTTCACATCCCCAGGCAGAGGGGACAGACGCTCTGGTCTCTCCTAGAACTACAATCTTCCCTATATATCTCCCCCCAACATCTCTCATAATGGGATTCTCCTGGAGGCTGTCAAGAGAGAGCAGAGTAGCCATGGCCATTCCTCCATGTTGGCCCGCGAGGGCCTTGGTTTTCCCTGAACACCCACTTCAGGATGCGGAGGCTGATTCCCCTCCGCGCATGTGCAGGCTGGAGCTGCAGGCATGGTGACTGAGGGGAGAGGCTGTAGAATCTGGGTTGCTTCAGCGTGATCTCTACTTTTGTTGAATGCTAGAGGACACTATGGCGATGGCGTCTGGGCCGAAGTCTGGAACCATTCGCTTTTTTTTTTCTCGGCTTTGATCCTGCTGTGCCTCCAGTGGCGACTGCGCTAGGCTTCCTCTAGGCTGGATTGGACATGGACCTTAACCTACACTCATTGAGGTTGCAAGGGTGGGCAGTCATGAGGATTCATCCACCAAGAGGAACAGTCTTTCCCAAGTAAGATCGGTCGTTGTAAGAGGATTTACTTTCCGTTCAACCCGGTTGCTTCAACAAGGCAGTGTTTGGCTTGGGACATTACCTACAGAGCACTATCTATCACAATATCCTTAACCAGAGGGATGTCCGAGATTCAGACTCTTGGAGCTTCTGACTCTTGGAGCTTCAGAAAAGCATAGTGCTTTCTTCCCAGAAAGAGTAGAGCTGTGTCTTGTAGGTCACTTCGTACCAAGGGGAGCGAGGGCCCTACATTTAACAGATGTCTGAGCATTACCTAACTTTCCAGAAGATTACATGCGGACATGTTCGGAACCTTGAGGAAGTAACTGTCCACAGTTGTTCCTTTTAGGTCTATACAGTCTTGCGTAGTTGCAGCTGGGCATCACCAGGTAAAAGAGGCTACTGCCTTGATTCTGGCAGGCTTGGCTGTGCATGAGGAGCGAGGGACTGCACACTGTATCAGAGTGGTTGCAGCCTCATGGGCAGCCCATTCGAGAGCATCTGTGGAATCCATCTGTTCAGAGGTATCCTGATCATCACAGCATACCTGTTTAGGCGTTACAGAGTAGACACGATTGCCTTGTCAACAGTGGACTTTGGAGGAAGGACTATTCAGTCTTCTATCCTATCCTAATTCAAGATTGATTTGGCAAGTAGAACCCACCCTGTCATCTAGTTATTTATCACTTGTATGCTGCCATGGTGGTGTCAGGGAAAACGGAAAAATTGTATAAAATACTTACCTTAATTTTCCTTTCCTGACGCCAAACTTTGGCAGCATACGGTCCCACCCGTGTACGTTTCGGTATGTAGATAATTATAAAGAATGGGGTGGGGCCTAATTTAATTTACGTTATTCACTGGTCCTGAGGGAGTGGTCAAGAGGCGGAGCTCCATCACTAGTATGCTGCCATGGTTTGGCGTCAGGAAAGGAAAATTACGGTAAATATTTGATACAATTTTCCGTTTTCACATTATACAAAAAAAAAAAAAAAACGGGCTAACTTTTTAGTGTTTTCTTTTTTTTTTTTTTTATTCATGAAAATTTTTACAAAAAAAAAAACCTTGTTTAAAAAAATTGCTGCGCAAATACCGTGTGACATAAAAAGTTGCAACGACCACCATTTTATTCCATAGCGTGTCTGCTAAAACAATATATATAATGTTTGGGGGTTCTGGGTAATTTTCTAGCAAAAAAAAATAAAATTATGAAGTTTACATGTAGGAGAGAAGTGTCAGAATTGGCCTGGGTGGCGAGGGGTAAATTACCATAAGTAAGTAATATACAAATAATAATTATTATATATTGTTTTTAAGGTAATTTACTGTATTTTCAAAATCTGTACTCAAGCAGGTGGCTTAACGGACAAATTACTGAAGTTTGAAGTTATAACTTCCAACCAGTAATTTTCACAGTAAATAGATAAATAATAAATTATTATCTTATAACATATAGCATAATATATGATTTACCTTGTACCTTTTTTACAGCAGCAGATTCTCATTCTCCCTCTTAACTGTGTGAGAAAAACATGGGATTGTGGGTAAATCTTATCCAAATAAACATGTTTTTTCCTTGTAGTTAAGAGGGCTGGGCTGGAAGTGAGTATTTGGCTTTTGGACCCATTCACCCTTCTATGACGCTGCTGTGAGAGGCGTGCCTCCACTGCAGCATTTTTATTGGACAGCTGGGACCAATGGTACTTTACCATTGGTCCAAGTCTCCAAGCTGCCCATTGAGCTCAGTGCCTCTGATAAGAAGTGAGGAGAGGCAATGTGAGCTCATCCTCTCAGTCTGCTGCAGAGTGTGTCAGCTTGTATTTAAAGTGGCCGCTCTATGTAGCTTCTGACAGGCTGCACAAGGAGCCCCATATCTCCGGAACCATAGATGATAGGAGCCCCACATTTTAGCCAGTGGTGGGGTAGACTTAGGCTAAATACCCTCCAAATGTGGGGTCTCTGTGACCCAAGGTCGCTGAGCTATGACCCTCTAAGCTCTTTTTTTTTTTTTTTATAATGTTCATGGCAGGTGAGGCTCTGCCTCACCTGCCTCCCCAGACTGCACGCTCCTGCACTGCATCCCCCTTACCTTGTGCTGCTGCCAGTACGAAGCTGGGAAGTAGACATTGCTAGGTCTGGAGGAGGACTGGGGAAGGTCTGGAGTCAACTGCAGAGTCTGCTGAATGCTGAGACCAGGGAAGGTGGCGACAGGGGGTGCTGTGGCTGCATAGAGAGGCACAGGATCTGTAGCAGGGATTCTGTCCTCCTGTATGGGGAGGGGGGGAGGGCAAAGACTAGCCTCTCCATGGCTGCACAGAAAAGCGCAGGATCTGGTGGAGGAGTTCTGTCGTCCTCTCTGCTACCGACTGCTGTGACAAGGTGGAGGCAGAAACAAGCGGATTGCTGCAGGAGAGGTGCAAGAACCACATGAAATGGCTTGGATGGCCAGCTTCGGCTTGCAGGCCTTGTTTGGCATGTGCTGTAGAGGAATGCCAGGGGTGCCACTTACCATATTACCTACCTCAAACATAGCCTGTTGAAGTCTTTCAGTTGGTGGTAAGTGGCCTCTCAGTATATACAAAACAGAAGCAGAAGTCTTTTATGTAATACTATTTTTGGTTGCGGGTCTGACACTCACTGTAATAGTGGGGGTCAGGAAGAGGCCAAATACTTTTTCCCAGAACTGTGCATCTTGGTGGAAGGATCTTTTGAATGCAGTAAATTAAAAGGTAGATATTGTTCTATCTTTAGAAATAGACCCCACTTCTGACAACATGACCAACAGCACAGCTCATGCAGGGGCAGAGCAGAGAAAGTGGGCATTGTATCATCATAGGTAGACATTGGTACTGATTACAGGAGGTGCCTGGAGGTCCCCGGAGGCTGATGAGATACTTCTGCCTTCATCCATATAAAGTCCTCCTCTGAATACGGAGGGGTTATCGGAGCTGGCGGCAGGTTCTATCCCTTTGATGTCGGATTCTGTGTGAATTCCAGATTTAATGATGGTGGTCAGTAATTGTCTCTGCGGTAGCGGCAGTGCGCTGAGAACCCCCTCATTACTCCCAGTCAGATCTCATTAGCCGTCCAGACTCTTCTCTCAGATGCTGTTTGAGGACGAACTTCAGTCGGCGAACTTCCCCAATTCCAAACCAATTACTAGTTTAAACACCATAGCATTAATAATTGAAGGGGCTTAACACCTTCGCTGCCAGGGGCTGCCGAGCTCCACGCTAACATGACACTTCTTCGTAGATTCGTGGAGTCATCTAAAAAAATGGTCATACAGGTAAAATAAAAGGAGACCCACCACCGGTACTACAGAATGGCTGTAGTCACCCCAAGGACAGAAATCTTGCACTTTGATTCCCTGTACCCGGCTCATGGGCTGTATGAGAGGTCCCTAAGGAGCGGGGTCTATTGTGCCTGGGGGGGGGCGTTCAGGGTTTGAGGTCCTTCAAGGCTGTATGAGAGGTCCCTAAGGAGTGGGGTCCATTATGCCCCCATATATGAGAGGGGGTTCATGGTTCGAGGTCCTTCAGGGCTGTATGAGAAATCCCTAAGGAGCAGGGTCAATTGTGCCCTTGGGGGTTCAGGGTTTGAGGTCATTTAGGGCTGTATGAGAGGTCCCTAAGGAGCCAAATCCATTGTGTCCCGCTGGGTTCAGGGTAAGAGATCCTTCAGGGCTGTATGAGAGTTCCCTGAGGAGTGGGGTCCATTATGCCCCAGGGGTGGGGGGGGGGTGTCAGGCTTTGAGGCCCTTCAGGGCTGTATGACAGTCTGAGAGGTCCCTAAAGAGTGGGGTCTATTGAGCCCCAGGGGGTTCCTGGTCCTTAAGGACTGTATGAGAGGGGGTTCAGGGTTTGAGGTCCTTCAGGGCTGTATGAGAGGTCCCTAAGGAGCCAAATCCATTGTTTCCCGCTGGGTTCAGGGTAAGAGGTCCTTCAGGGCTGTATAAGAGTTGCCTAAGGAGTGGGGTCCATTGTGCCCTGGGGGGGGGGGTTCAGGGTTTGAGCTCCTTCAGGGCTGTATGAGAGGTCCCTAAGGAGCGGGGTCCATTGTGCCCCGGGGGGGTCCAGGGTGAGAGGTCCTTCAGGGCTGTTTGAGAGCTTCCTAATATATCGGAGTCCATTGTGCCCCAGGGGGTTCAAGGTTCAAGACCCTTCAGGGCTGTGCTTCCCGTACAGTCTACCGTGGTAGCTGGGAACAACTGATAAGAGTACAGCACAGGAAGTTATCAATGCACAAGAGTTCTGGCAGGATCAACAGGAGTTTTTTGCACTTGTCTGACAGCCAAATGGGCATTTTCTTATGTAAATACTGCAACCGCAAGCCAAGTGTTTGACTTGTGGTTGCAACCTGGCCCTATTTGAATGGGTTGCATTTGGCATCAATCGTGCCCACCAAATGCAACAGGGGGTATCATTTTTTGCCATGCCCGCAAAGCATGTGTACAGCCCTGAGCAGCTGCATGTTACCTTATAGGGAGGAGAGCAATAAAACCGCAGCTCAACCGCCTGGTTTTTACCCCACTCCCAACTCCCAGTGTAAATGAGGTCCGAAAATAATCACAAGGAATGAATTGTGATCTGGACTATCGAGTGACAACTTCTCCCAGTTGGGCTTCTGCATTGTCGCCCTGTCACATGCACCCCTTGAGAAGGGCTACAAGCCCTGGCACACTTTGCACAGGCATGGTCCACTGTTATGCTGATGTTGGAGTGAATGCATTCAGAGAAGAAGTAGCTGAAAGAGACTTCACGAAATTAGCACCAGCAGGATGGGGAAAAGGAAGAAAAAAGTTTAAAAAAAAAAAGTCTTCTCCTGGACTGAAATGACTTACTCTGATTTCACCGCACATTGTGAGCTTCTCACAATGTGCATTAGAAGCCTCAGCAGGTCATATGAAGCCCACCTACATGTTATATAACATACCAGAGATGATGGCTTTTCCCAGGAGGTGGAATATTTTGTAATCCCCCCTTGTAGCTCTCATTCTCCAGGAAGGTGTGCCGATGTGTCAGACGAGTCTTCGCTGTTTATATAAAATCTATTTATTTCTCTCCTGCCAGCTCGGCTCCTCTTCCAGTAACACCTTATTTAGATGATATTTTATGGTGGCGGCTGCAGCGAAAGGCGGCCATCCTTCATAGCGCTGTCATAACAAGAGACTCACCTGACACCAAACATTGAGCCTGGCCACCATATACATCGATCGCTGCTCATTCTTCAGCAGTGTGAGATCCGGGTTCTATTGTGCGGGAAGGAAAACAAATGTAACCTGTATTGAGGCAGTAATTTCATAGACCTAGTCATGTATTATAAAAATTCTGTGCAGATCCCAGTTTAGATTGGCATTGGGAGCGCATTGCCTTAATGCAACGCATGTTCAGGGCTGTAAGAAAGGTCCCTAAGGAATAGGGTCAGTTGTGCTTTTGGGAGTTCAAGGTTTGAGGTGCTTCAGGGCTGTATGAGAGTCTAAGAGGTCCCGAAGGATCGTGGTCTATTGTGCCACAGGAAGTTCAGGGTTTGAGATCCTTCAGGGCTGTATGAGAGTACGAAGATCTCTAAGTAGCTAGTTCCATTGTGCC
The DNA here is from genome assembly GCF_042186555.1 of Aquarana catesbeiana. NCBI lineage: Eukaryota > Metazoa > Chordata > Amphibia > Anura > Ranidae > Aquarana > Aquarana catesbeiana. Next base: position 953,730,762 of record NC_133324.1, read on the forward strand.
TAGGGGGGGTTCAGGGTTTGAGGTCCTTCAGGGCTGTATTAGAGTATGAAAGATCCCTAAGGAGCAGGGTACATTGTGTCCTGGGGGTTCAGGGTTTAAGATCTTTCAGGGAATGTATAAGAATATGAAAGGTCCCTAAGGAGCAGGGTCCATTGTGTCCCAGGGGGTTCGGGGTTGAGGTTCTTTAGGGCTGTATTAGAGGTCCCTAGGGATCGTGGTCCGTTGTGCCACAGAGGGTTCAGGGTTTGAGGACCTTCTGGGCTGTATGAGAGTATGAAAGGTCCCTAAGGAGTGGTGCTCATTGTGTCCCAGGGGGTTCAGGGTTTGAGATCCTTCTGGGCTGTATGAGAGTATGAAAGGTCCCTAAGGAGTGGTGCTCATTGTGTCCCAGGGGGTTCAGGGTTTGAGATCCTTCTGGGCTGTATGAGAGTACGAAGGTCTCTAAGGATTGAGGCCCATTGTGCCTCAGGGGGTGTCAGGGCTTGAGATCTTTCAGGGCTGTATAAAAATACGAAAGGTCCCTAAGGAGCGGGGTCCATTGTGTACCAGGGGGTTCAGGGTTTGAGGTCCTTTAGGCCTGTATGAAAGGTCACTAAGGAGCAGAAACCCCAAAAGATTTGCATGCTTATGCCCTGAGCAAAAATTCCCTCTCCTCCCAGTACAAATCTGTCCCCCTGCTTAAAAAAATACCAGCACAGATCTCTGCCCCCCCCCACCCCCTTTCCAAGCTCCAGTCCTCTCTCTCACCAACCCCCCCCCAAAAAAAAATCCCACCTCCGAGCAAAAATCCCCCCCCACTCCAAATCCACCATCCCAGCACAAGTCCCCCCCACCTCTTAGCAGAAATACTCCCCCCAAAAAAACTCTCCACAAGTACCCCCCAATCATCCCTACTAGCCCAAATCCCCCCCCCCCCAAAAAAAATCCCACCCAGTACAAATTTTCTCCCCCTCTACCATGTCATCTCTTGTAGTACAAACCCCTCTTCTAGCACAAGTTCTCTTCCCTCGTCCCCCTTTCCAACACAAATCACCCCAAATCACCATTCCTAGCACACACCCCTAACTTCCCCTCCTAGAACAGTTCGTATCCCCTGCCACCCTCCAAATTCCCCTTTCCAACACAAATCCCCCCTCACATTCTCCTCACATTCCCCCGCCCCCCTCACACGATACCACAGTGCCCAGGGCAGCCGTCTCTTCTGCCCACCCCTTGTCCCGCACCTACACGAGGGTCTCTATCAGAGTCGCCCTTACATCAAAGGGCCGGCTAAAATCTTGCAGTGGTCCGGATCTGGTCTAGTGCACAGATAGCAGAGGCCACATATAAGCAGCTGTAACAGGGACCGATTATCAGTGCCGATAGTGGGGTACTCTGCAACCTTTACATGGTACTCTGTTTTATCAAATTTTTATTAAACGTTATATAATCTCAGTACATGTAGTAACTTTAATGGTACAGATGTACACATCCTGATATATGGTAGAAAACAAAATACATATGAGTACTGTAAGTGATCACATGATATGTAACCCCCATTGCTCAGTGAGTGATGAGTGATCTATTCTGAGGGGGTTTTACAGTGGGGGGGAAATAATGATTTGATCTCCTGCAGATTTTGTACGTTTGCCCACTTACAAAGAAATGAAGGGTCTATAATTTTTATCATAGGTGTATTTTAAATGATAGAGGCAGAATATCAACTAAAAATCCAGAAAAAACACATGATACAAATGTTAGAAATGGAGTTGCAGTTCAGTGAGTAAAATAAGCATTTGATCCCCAAGCAAAACATGACTTAGTACTTGGTGGAGAAACCCTTGTTGGTAAGCACAGAGGTCAGACGTTTCTTGTAGTTGGTGACCAGGTTTGCTCACATCTCAGGAGGGATTTTGGTCTGCTCTACTTTACAGATCTTCTCTAAATCCTGAAGGTTTCTTGGCTGTCGCTTGGCAAATCGAAGTTTCAGCTCCCTCCATAAATTTTCTATAGGATTAAGGTCTGGAGACTGGCTAGGCCACTCCATGACCTTAATATGCTTTTCTTGAGCCACTCCTTTGTTGCCTTGGGGGTATGTTTTGGGTCATTCATTGTCATGCTGGAAGACCCATCCATGACCCATCTTCAGTGTTCTGGCTGAGGGAAGAAGGTTCTCATCCAAGATTTTACAATACATGGTCCCGTCCATTGGCCTCTCAATGCGGCAAAGTCGGCCTGTAACTTTAGCAGAAAAACAGCCCCAAATCATCATGTTTCCACCTCCGTGCTTGACTGTAGGGATGGTGTTCTTAGGGTCATAGTCAGCATTTTTCTTCCTCCAAAGACAGCGAGTCGAGTTAATGCCAAAGAGCTCAATTTTGGTCTCCTCTGATCACAGCACTTTCTCCCGATACTTCTCTAAATCATTTAGATGTTCATTGGCAAACTTCAGTTGGGCCTGTACATGTGTCTTCCTGAGGAGGGGGACCATGCGGGCACTGCAGGACTTCAATCCATAGCAGCGTATTGTGTTACCAATAGTTTGTTTGGTGACTGTGATCGCAACTGCCTTGAGATCATTCAAACGTTCCTCCCGTGTAGTTCTGGGCTGATCCCTCACTTTTCTCATGACCATCCTCACCCCATGAGGTGAAATCTTGCATGGAGCCCCAGACCGAGGGCGATTGATGGTTGTTTTGTATTTCTTCCATTTGCAAATCACTCCAAAAGCTGTCTCCTTCTCACCAAGCTTCTTGCTGATGGTCTTGTAGCCCATCCCAGCCTTGTGGAGGTCTACAATCTTGTCCCTGATGTCCTTTGACAGCTCTTTGGTCTTGCCAATGATGGTGAGGTTTGAATGGAAGAAAGAGATTTTGTGGACAGGTGTCTTTTATAAACATAACGAGTTGTTGTTAGGTGCACCTTTTTTTTTAATTATTTAAATAAAACATATTGTAATACAGATACCACAATATTGGTGAACATCCAATGGATCACTTCCACGTACAAGACCACATGTGCAGACATTAAATTATCAATAATGTTATAGAGATATAGATAGCATTCCAGACAATGGGCTTCAGGATCTAGGAAGTCTTCCCATCCCGCACATTTTTTGACGGTTAACACCATTTTACTCAGACTGTAGAAAGAGTAGGTATGACCCTAAGGGCCAAGCAACAAAAGAGAGTAGAAGCGAGAAAAGAAGGAAGGAAGACGGGGGTGGGGGGGGTGGGCAGGGACAGCTACTATTCCAGTACCCTCAATCACCTCCCCTATACAATAGTCCTAACCCCCATGGGAGTAAGTCACCAGTTCCGCATGCTCTTCAGAGTAAACAAACTCGTGCCAATAAAACCACTTCTTGAGAAATTTCTCACGTAGGCCCCTTTTCCATGGCCACCAAGTCCTCCATTGCATTGATTTCGGCTACTCTTTTCAACCAGACGGCCACCGCCGGCGGCTGTGTCTGCCTTCAGCACGGTGGGATGCAGCTCTTTGCCGCTGTGGGCAGGAGAGGCAGGATGGATCTCCTATAGATCTTGCTTGGAATCTCATGGTGGTGAAGGAGGAAGAACGCAGGGGGTCCAAGGCAACTCCCAATCGGTACATTCCTGAACAATGCGGTGAACCTCGGTCCAGTAAGGAAGCAGAAGGCAACAAGACCAGAAGATGTGGAGGAGAGAGTTCCTCCTCACACCTCCAGCACCGATCTGTGCTCTGAGGGAACGTCCTATGGATCCTTCCTGGCATATAATACCACCGTCTCAGCACCTTATATTCTGCCTCCTGATGGTTGGCACAAATCGAAGTTTTACCAGAGAAGAGAAGAAGCCTCTCCACTTGCCTCTCCGTGAATCCCAATTCCTGCTCCCACTTAGATATATAGGGAGGTCTGAAGTTCGGGGGAGGTGCTAGTAGCAGTTGGTAAGTCTGGGAGACCACATGACGCGCAGGGGACTGTTCCAGGCACAATAACTCAAAGGACGTGATGTCTCCTCCGGAAGGAGAACCTTCTTAAAATGACAGGACTAATCTGTGCACCACATGAGCACATAGTGTAGCCAGTCAGTGGGAGTCAGAATTATTGTTGGTTGGTAGGGGATCAAATACTTATTTTACTCACTGAACTGCAACTCCATTTATAACATTTGCATCGTGTTTTTTTTCTGGATTTTTGGTTGATATTCTGTCTCTATCATTTAAAATACACCTATGATAAAAATGATAGACCCTTCATATCTTTGTAAGTCGGCAAACTTCCAAAATCTGCATACTTACTTTCCCCACTGTATGTATTGTAGATGTCTTTAGGACAGTAGCGGCCCGTGCGTTAAGGACGCACAAGCACCGCCCCCTCTCTCTCCTGCCACCCTCTCTATCACGAATAGATAGATTCATGCATTGCATGAATCTATCTATGGCCGCCGCTGCCACCCCCTATTCAGGCACCCGGCCCCTTTTCGGGCACAGGGCGCCTGAATGACAGTGGCGGGGGGTGTTTTTGAAGCACCTGATTGGAGCCATAGGCTCTAATAGGAGTCAAAAAAGGTGACCTGTGAGCGACATGCTGGGCGCACGCAGGTCACGCAGCTGTGTGTTAGAAAAGCGAATGAATATTCGCTTTCCTAACACTAAACCGCCTCTCTGCCAATCAGGTGCTGGGGTCTGTTACCTGTCACCTGATTGGCTGAAACGACAGGCGCCGCTATTGGACGCCTATCGAGAGAAGAGGATGGGAGATAAGGACGGCAGGAGATGCACAAAGGATCCAGCTCGTCGCTGTCACCCGCTCCCCCACCAAGACAGGGTAAGTGCTGGGCAGACAGCGAGCAGGTAGGGGGTCACACTGGGGGCATTTAAGGGCACACTGGCAGCATTTGATGGGCACACTGGAAGTGTTTGGCACAGTGGCAGCATGTGATGGGCACAGTGGCAGCATGTGATGGGCACAGTGGCAGCGTCTGGCACAGTGGCAACGTTTGATGGCACAGTGGCAGCGTGTGATGGGCACAGTGGCAGCGTGTAGCACAGTGGCTGCAATTGATGGCACAGTGGCAGCATATGAGGGCACAGTGGCAGCGTTTAATGGGCACAGTGGCAGCGTTTGGCACACTGGCTGCAATTGAGGGCACAGTGGCAGCATTTGATGGGCACAGTGGCAGCGTTTGATGGCACAGTGGCTGCAATTGATGATATTTTTCAAAATTTTTTGCGCCCTCCCGCCTCCAAAAAATAATTTTGAGCACCAGCCACCACTGCTTCAGGACCTTGATGAAGTGTCTGTGCAGGTGGAGTTCTAAATTCAAGAAATTACAGAATCCCTCAGAAAGTGTGCCCCCCCCCGATTCAGATAAGGAATAAGGGGGGCAGTGTGAGTTTTGGGAAAGGAGTATGTTATTGTGTTTTATATTACACCCTAAATATGGGTATAACATGAAACATGGTCCAACAGGTGGACTTACCCTTTAAAATTAAATATTGCATGCTGCAGTTCCCAAAGTATCCACTAGATGTCGCCCACATCTCATGTTTTTTTTAAAGCCATTTTTAAATCATTCACTTCCTAATTTAGAGAAATCAGATTTAAATAGTCTTCTTGTCAGCAAGTAGAAGGTTTAATCTACAGCTGGGATTGCCAGAGGAGATTGTTCCAATAGGTTTGTTCTGGGCTATTTCCAGTCTCAGCGCTGAATTCCTTGATGGACAGATACTCCAAAAATCTGTGAAGTGGTAATTTAGTCCAGCTGATCCCCCCTGCAGACGCCTGTCACCCTGGAAGAGTGAAGAAAAACCCTACAGACTGATATCTACTGGACAGGACGCTTCCCCAGGATCACCATCCTATATAATAATCTTCTCTATAAATTGCTGCTTATCTTATTACATTTATCTGGGGAAAAAAATATTATTGGAAACATGACAGATCAATTTATCTTATTAGAAACAAAGTCTGAGAGCTTTTACAGTGTACATAAAATGTAATGTATTGTATTTTAGACGTGTGCGATTCGTTTTGTTGCAAATCTAAATTCGAACGACATTTTAGTTTCTTTTGGAGATTCAGATGTATCCAAATCTCCCAATCACAATAATAACAAATTCCAATGAATCTGAAATAAATTATAACAAAAATTATTTTGCATTCAAATTTTTCATTATTAAAAAAAATACTCTACATATGAAATGGAAACACGTTGCAATAAATACAGGAAGGTATAAAAGTGAAATTCTACTTGTTTTTGGGTTGGATGGAGGTGGATCCATCAGAATCTTCAAATCATAACATAACGAATGAATCTGAAATTCATCTATTTATTACTTTTGGATGGACGTGACTCAATTCGGTATCATCCAATCAGCTCATTCCATTTCTCTTTGTGGGTTGGACTAGCAGGGATGACTCCAACTCCAAGTGCATAAGTATTCTCCTGAAATAACGGATTCAATCGAATATAGACAATCGAAATGACTTCCGAAAATACAGATAATTAAAAAAAAAAAAAACAATATACGAAAAGAATTCAGAAAAAAAATTCTAACATAATGAACGAATCCAAAAAAAGAAATGATTTGCTTAACGACCAAAGCCGAAACAAAACATATTTTTCTGTTGTGCACATCTCTGTTGTATATTATTCACCAGTCCTTAGATGTGGTGACTGCATTCATTTGTATTTTCTCAGGATATATTTTCCTTTATTCTCACCTGGTAATCCTATCAGTAACACATTTCCTGGCCTAAAGTGACAATTCTCACTCCCTGTAATTTTGGAGGTTGTCACCGTAGGCTGCTCTGCTGATTGGGACATCAAACTCATCTTCCTCTTTTCTTTCTCAGATCCCCCCCATGTTTCTCTCACTCATTCCTCTCTCACTCCTCTCTTTGTTCTCTCTGTCTTTTTCCCTCTTTCTCTCTCACTTATCTTGCTGTTGATCTCTCGCTCCCCTCTCTATTTATCTGTTCCTCTTTCTCTGTCCTCTCCCCATCCACTTCCTCCCTCTCCTCCCTCTCTCTTTTCTTTCTTTCTTCCTCTCCCTGCCTCTCTATCCCTCTCACTTTGTTTCTTTCCCTTTTGCTTTATCTCTCCCTGTGTCTCTCTTTCCCCCGTTTAATCTCTATTTATCTCCCCTTCTCTTCTTTTTTCACTCCCTCCTTCCCTATCACTCTCACCCTCTTCCTTTCTCTCTCTCTCTCTCTCTATTTCTCTCTCTCCCCCCCTCTCTCTCTCTCCCCATTCTCCCTCACTCTCACTTCTTCTCTCTCTCAACCCCCTCCCCATCCCTTTCCTCCCCATCTCTTCTCTCTCACCCCCTCCCTCCGTCTCTCTCTCTCTCTCTCTCTCTCTCTCTCTCTCTCTCTCATTCTTTCTTTTTCTCCCTCTATCCTCTCTCTTAATCTCTTCCTCTTTCTTTCTTTCTATCTTCCACTTTCTCCTTCTTTCTTTCTCTCTCTCTTCTCCCTCGGTCTCACTTCTTCTCTCTCTCACCCCCTATCCACTTCCTCCCCATCTCTTCTTCTCTCTTCTCTCTCACCCCCCCTTCCCCCCCTCTCATTCTCTCTCTCCCTCCCTCCCTCTCTCTTTCCTCTCTCTTTATCTCTCCCTCTTTCTTTCCATCCTCTACTCTCTCCTTTCGCTCTCTTCTCGCCCGCTCTCACTTCTTCTCTCACTCTCTCTCTCCTTTTCCCTCTCACTTCTCCTTTATCTCTCTCCTTTCTTTCTTTCTTTCTTTCTTTCTTTCTTTCTTTCTTTCTTTCTTTCTTTCTTTCTTTCTTTCTTTCTTTCTCTCTCTCTCTCTCTCTCTCTCTCTCTCTCTCTCTCTCTCTCTCTCTCTCTCTCTCTCTCCCTCTCCCTCTCCCTCTCTCTCTCGCTTTATCTCTTCATCTTTCTTTCTATCTTCCACTCTCTCCTTCTTTCTCTCTCTTCTCCCCCACTCTCACTTTCTCTCTCTCTCTCTCTCCCTCTCTCTCTCCCTCTCTCTCTCTCTCTCTCTCTCCTTCTTTCGCTCTCTTCTCCCCCGCTATCACTTCTCTCTCTCTTTCCCTCTCTCTCATTTCTCCTTTATCTCTCCCCTTTTCTCTCTCTCTCTCTCTTACCCTCCCTCCTTCCCTGTAGCTCTCACCCTCTTTCTCTCCCCCCCCCCACTTCATCCCTATTTCTCTCTCTCCTCTCTCATTTCTTTATACCCCATCTCCTTCTCTCTCTCTCCCCTCTCTCTCTTCTCTTTATACCCCCTCTCCTTCTCTCTCTCTCCCCTCTCTCTCTTCTCTTTATACCCCCTCTCCTTCTCTCTCTCTCCCCTCTCTCTCTTCTCTTTATACCCCCTCTCCTTCTCTCTCTCTTTCTCCTCTCTTTCTTTCTTTTTTGCACTCTCTTTCTTTCCCTCCCTCCCTCCCTCTCTAATGCTCTCACCCTATTTTTCTCTCGCTCTCCCTCCTCTTTCTTTCTATCTTCCACTCTCTCCTTCTTTCTCTCTCTTCTCCCCCACTCTCACTTCTCTCTCTCTCTCACTTCTCCTTTACCTGTCCCCTTTTCTTTCTTTTTCTCTCTCTCTCTTTCTATCTTCCCGTCTCCTTCTTTCGCTCCCTCTATCCCCGTCGCTCTCACCCTCTTTCTTTCTCCCTCCCCCCCTCTCTCTTTCTCTCTCTCCCCCTCTCATTCTCTCTCCCTCTCATTCTCTCTCTCTCTCTCATTCTCTCTCTCTCTCTCTCATTCTCTCTCTCTCTCTCTCTCTCTCTCTCTCTCTCTCTCTCTCTTTCTTGCACTTTCTCTCTCTCTTTCTTTCTTACTCCCTCTCCCCCATTCCTTCCTCTCTCCTGTAGCTGCCCTGTGAGCCCGGAGGAGACTGACTGGCATCTTGGCAGATATAAAAGCGCTGGTTGGCTTCAATAAACTAGTGCTGTGTGTGCCTGTGGCTGTGGATCTCCTCGCAGTGTGTGATCAGACCTCTGTGAACGGCTTTTTCTTTATAACAATTTTATTGACAGATAAAGAGTCGGCTATGTGAGGATAAAATATAACAAAGTGTCTAAAGTAAAGCAAAACTATCATCTTCCCTCCCTATCTCATCTAATACAGATAACGGTGAAGGACCTTAATAAGTTTGAATACATTTATTTTACAATCGTAGTTCAATAGGGGTGTGCTTGTCCTTTAAATTACATTTATGGTTGTTCCTTCTATTTTTGCCTTTTTACAAAGAGAACCTTTAGATAATCATAAATATTTGTTAATAAACACCATCCAGGGAAAATTACTAGGCCCAAAAGTCCCCTCAGTTTCCCTTTCATCTGAGATTTATATAATGAACTGCGACCAGAATTCAGAGAAAACCTCACAGAGTTGCTGGGAGTGTATTTTTATTATTATTATTATTATACAGGATTTATATAGCGCCAACAGTTTACGCAGCGCTTTACAATATAAAAGGGAGACAATACAGTTATAATACAATAAAATGCAAGAGGATTAAGAGGGCCCTGCTCAGAAGAGCTTACAATCTAATAGGGTGGCAGTATTTCTTGAATTGTGATCTGTGTTGGTGGATAGAGATGAGCTGAACACCCCCCAGTTCAGTTTGCACCAGAACTTACGAACAGACAAAGAACTTGTGGGAACACACGAACACCGTTAAAGTCTATGGGACACGAGCGTGAAAAATCAAAAGTGCTCATTTTAAAGGCTTACATGCAAGTTATTGCCATAAAAAGTGTTTGGGGACCCGGGTCCTGCCCCAGGGGACATGTATCAATGCAAAAAAAAGTTTTTAAAATGGACGTTTTTTCAGGAGCAGTGATTTTAATGATGCTTAAAGTGAAACAATAAAAATGAAATATTCCTTTAAATATCGTGCCTGGGGGGGTGTCTATAGTCTGCCTGTAAAATAGCGCATTTTCCCATGTTTAAAAAAGTACTGCAGAAAAATGACATTTCTAAAGGGAAAAAAAATCATTTAAAATTGCTTACAGCTGTAATGTATTGCCAGATGCCAGAAATATACATAAAAAAATAATTTATAAAAAATAGCGTGGGTTCTCCTCAGCGACAGCCAATTATGGCTGTCGCTGAGGAGCGTGCTGTGATTGGCCCAAGCATGCAGGTCAGGTGTATGCTTTGGCCAATCATCATACAGCGGTCTTGTAGTGCATTATGGGGCGCTCGAATTTGCTGTGAACGCCGCATAAAATTTGCTGTACAGCGAACACCCAATGTTCGAGTCGAACTTACGTTCAACTCGAACTTGAAGCTCATCCCTATTGGTGGATGTGTAATACACCATTTAGATAATTTAAATTGAAAATTTGTTATATGTTTCCGCTTTCTTCCATCTTCCTCCATCTTCTTTCTTCTTCCATCATCCTGCTTCCTTTTTCCACCTTCTTCTTCCTTCCATTCATCTGCCTTCTTCTACCTCCTCCCTCCTTCTTCCTTTCTTCTTCCCCCTTTTTTCTTCCTTCTTCCTCCTTCTTACTCTATCCTCCTTCTTCCTCCTTCTTACTCTATCCTCCTTCTTCCTCCTTCTTACTCTATCCTCCTTCTTTCTTCTTTATCTTCTACCTCCATCCTCCTTTTTGTCTCCATCCTCCTTCTTCCTCTGTCCTCCTTACTCCTTTTTCTGTCTTCTTCCTTCCTTCCTTCCTTCCTTCCTTCCTTCCTTCCTTCCTTCCTTCCTTCCTTCCTTCCTTCCTTCCTTCCTTCCTTCCTTCCTCTTCCTCTTTTTCTCGTTCCTTTTTTCTTCTTCCTCTGCTGTCCTTCCTTCCTTTTCATTCTTCCTCCTTCTTCCTTCTTCCTCCTCCTTCTTCTTCCTCCTCCTTCTTCTTCTATCCTCCTTCTTCTTCTATCCTCCTTCTTCCTCTATCCTACTTCTTCCTTTTTTTTTCCTTTCATCCTCCTTCCAACTACTGCCTCCTCCTTCTTTCTTGTTCCTTACATCTCTTCCTTCATGTACCTCCTCCCTCCTTCTTTGCTCCTTATTCTTTCTTCATATTCCTCCTTTTTCCTCTTTCCTCCTTCTTCCTCCCATCATCCTTCCTTCTTCTATCTTCTTCCTTCCTCCTTCCTCTATCCTCTTTTTCTCTTTAATTTTTCCTTCTTCCTCTGTCCTCCTTCTTCCTTCCTTTTCATTCTTCCTTCATTCCTCCTTTTTCCTTCTTCCTCTATCCTCCTTCATTCTTTTTTCCTACTTCTTTCTCTGTCCTCCTCCTTTCTTTTTCTTCCTTCCATCCTCCTTCCATCTTCTAGCTCTCCTTCTTTCTTCTTCCTTCCATCCCTCTCCTTCATCTACCTTGTCTCTCCTTCTTCCTTCCTTCTTGCTCCTTTTTTCTTTCTTCTTCCATCTTTCTTCCCCATTCTTTCTTCATATTCCTCCTCCTTCCTTCCATCCTCCTTCCTTCTTCTACCTCCTCCCACCTTCTTCCTCTATCCTCTTTTTCTCTCTCCCTTTTCCTTCTTCCTTTATCCTCCTTCTTCCTTTTTTTTCTTCCTCCTTTCCTCCTTATTCCTTCTTCCTCTAACCCCCTTTTTCCTTTTTTCTTCCTTCTTCCTCTATTCTCCTTCTTCCTTTTTCTTCCTCTAATCTCCTTCTTCCTTTTCCTTCTTCTTCCTCTATCCTCCTCCTTTCATCTTTCCTACTCCTTCCTCTATCCTCCTCCTTACTTTTTCTTCCTTCCATCTTCTACCTCCTCCGTATTTCTTCTTCCTTCCATCCGTCTCCTTCATCTACCCCGTCTCTCGTTTTTCCTTCCTTCTTCCTCCTTTTTTTCCTTCTTTTTCCCTCTCTCTTCCTCATTCTTTCTTCATATTCCTCCTCCTTTTTCCTTCCATCCTCCTTCCTTCTTCTATCTCCTCCTTCCTTCTTCCTCTATCCTCTTTTTCTCTTTCCTTTTTACTTCTTCCTCTATCCTCCTTCTTCCTTTGTTCTTCCTCCTTTCCTCCTTATTCCTTCTTCCTGTAACCTCCTTTTTCCTTCTTCTTTCTTCCTTCTTCCTCTAACCTCCTTCTTCCTTGTTCTTCTTCCTCCTATCCTCCTTCCCCCTTCTTCCATCTTCTTTTTCTTCTTCTCTCCTCGTTCCTCCTTCTTCCCCCTTTGTCCGCCTTGTTACTCCTTCTTTCTTCCCTCTTTTTTTTCTTCCTCCTATAGTAATAACCAGATGACAAACAAAGGTTCTGATTAAGTTGGTGATGCTCCATGTGCATCCTAATTCTTCTAAAGCATGGTAACCTGTGACATCTGAGTCTGCTTAAAACCCAATTATCAAAATCTCATAGTAACTTTACCATGTTCACGTCATTTTAAAAGTCATTTTTTAATATTTTTTTTATAGCTGCAGCTTTCATTAAAACGCTCCCTGATTCCTGCTCTGAAGGTCCCCGGTCAGGCGTTTTCTGCTATGGGGTGACAACATTCTGTCTCCGTTATCTCAGTTGTGCTCCTGTGTTGTCACACTGCCACACGGGCTTCTGATGGCGATGACAAGTGGCAGTTCTAACACGCATTACACAGACATGGTCCACTGTTGTCACCATCAGGAGACCCACCCTGAGAAATTCAATTGCAGCCATCGCTGGAGTGCACGTAGGCAGGAAGTGAATGCAAAATGGCTGCAGGAGATCAGCAGCACTGGGATGTAACACAGGATTACACATAGTGAAAAATAGGATTTTTTTGTGTGAAAATGGCAATTATTTATGATACACAGAGCAGGCTAAATGCTTTTTCAGTTACATTCACTGTAGGACAAATAATAAAGAATATGTGTATACAAAATAACAATATATTCTCTTTATATGCATCAATGTTGATATTGAATGAAGGTCGTCCTGTGAAGGGCTCTGCTTTTATTCTTCCTCCTGTGTCAGGGAGTTCAAGGCTCCAGCGAGGATCTCCTGCCAGTTTCCAGAGCATTCATCAGGGAACAATGGCCGCCTTTCCTGGGCCCCAGCACAGCGTCCGTCCGAAGCAGAATAAAGGACCTCTGTGTCCGCGCTGCCTCTCCTATCTGCCGAGCCGCAGAGATGACGCTTCCTATTCTCCATTGCAGAGATTACAGAGAGTCCTCAGCGCTGAATGTGTGCAGTGAGGCTTGACGAAACGCACCGAATGCCATTCACTGCGACGAACCTCCAATCACCCGATAAGAGAGCAAAGTCAGACAATTAACTTTTATCCGACCAGAGAGGAAGTAAAGCAGAACTCTACAATGTATAAAAATGGAAATATTATTATACACTTATATAGCTATGACATATACCGCAGCGCTGTACAGAGAACACTAAGCCAGTCACACCAGTCTCTGTACCAGAGGGGCTTACACTCTAATGTCCCCCCCACACACACCTGTATATATGTCAGCCCCCCCCCCCACACACCTGTATATATGACAGCCTCCTACACACCTGTATATATGACAGCCTCCTACACACCTGTATATTTGTCAGCCCTCCTTACACCTGTATATATGTCAGCCCCCCCACACACCTGTATATATGTCAGCCCTCCTTACACCTGTATATATGTCAGCCCCCCCACACACCTGTATATATGTCAGCCCCCACACACACCTGTATATATGTCAGCCCTCCTTACACCTGTATATATGTCAGCCCCCCCACACACCTGTATATATGTCAGCCCCCCCACACACCTGTATATATGTCAGCCCTCCTTACACCTGTATATATGTCAGCCCCCCCACACACCTGTATATATGTCAGCCCCCCTCACACCTGTATATATGTCAGCCCCCCACACACACCTGTATATATGTCAGAGCCCCCCACACACACCTGTATATACGTCAGCCCCCCACACACCTATATATATGCCAACCCCCCAACACACACACACACACTTGTATATATATCAGCCCCCCCACACAAAACTGTATATATGTCAGCCCCCCACACACACCTGTATATATGTCAGCCCCCTCACACACACCTGTATATATGTCAGCCCCCCCCACACATGTATATATGTCAGCCCCCCCACACACACCTGTATATATGTCAGCCCCCTCACACACACCTGTATATATGTCAGCCCCCCCCCACACACCTGTATATATGACAGCCTCCTACACACCTGTATATATGACAGCCTCCTACACACCTGTATATTTGTCAGCCCTCCTTACACCTGTATATATGTCAGCCCCCCCACACACCTGTATATATGTCAGCCCTCCTTACACCTGTATATATGTCAGCCCCCCCACACACCTGTATATATGTCAGCCCCCCTCACACCTGTATATATGTCAGCCCCCCACACACACCTGTATATATGTCAGAACCCCCCACACACACCTGTATATACGTCAGCCCCCCACACACCTATATATATGCCAACCCCCCAACACACACACACACACTTGTATATATATCAGCCCCCCCACACAAAACTGTATATATGTCAGCCCCCCACACACACCTGTATATATGTCAGCCCCCTCACACACACCTGTATATATGTCAGCCCCCCCCACACACACCTGTATATATGTCAGCCCCCTCACACACACCTGTATATATGTCAGCCCCCCCCACACATGTATATATGTCAGCCCCCCCACACACACCTGTATATATGTCAGCCTCCCACACACCTGTGTATACGTCAGCCCCCCACACACCTGTATATATGTCAGCCCCCCTCACTCCTGTATATATGTCAGCCCCCACACACACACCTGTATGTATGTCAGCCCCCCCACACACACCTGTATGTATGTCAGCCCCCCCACACACACCTGTATATATGCCAACCCCCCCACACACACCTGTATATATGTCAGCCCCCCCACACACACCTGTATATATGCCAACCCCCCCACACACACCTGTATATATGCCAACCCCTCCACACACACCTGTATATATGTCAGCCCCCCCACACACCTGTATATATGTCAGCCCCCACACACACACCTGTATATATGTCAGCCCCCCCACACACACCTGTATATATGTCAGCCCCCCCACACACACCTGTATATATGTCAGCCCCCCCACACACCTGTATATATGTCAGCCCCCCCACACACACCTGTATATATGTCAGCCCCCCCACACACACGTATATATATGGCAGCCCCCCCCACACACACCTGTATATATGTCAGCCCCCCCCACACACACACATATATATGTCAGCCCCCCAATATACAAACCTGTATATATGTCAGCCCCCCCACACACCTGTATATATGTCAGCCCCCCCCACACACACCTGTATATATGTCAGCCCCCCCACACACACGTATATATATGGCAGCCCCCCCCACACACACCTGTATATATGTCAGCCCCCCACACACACACATATATATGTCAGCCCCCCAATATACAAACCTGTATATATGTCAGCCCCCATACACACCTGTATGTATGTCAGCCCCCCCACACACACCTGTATATATGCCAACCCCCCCACACACACCTGTATATATGCCAACCCCCCCACACACACCTGTATATATGTCAGCCCCCCCACACACACCTGTATATATGCCAACCCCCCCACACACACCTGTATATATGCCAACCCCTCCACACACACCTGTATATATGTCAGCCCCCCCACACACCTGTATATATGTCAGCCCCCACACACACACCTGTATATATGTCAGCCCCCCCACACACACCTGTATATATGTCAGCCCCCCCACACACACCTGTATATATGTCAGCCCCCCCACACACCTGTATATATGTCAGCCCCCCCACACACACCTGTATATATGTCAGCCCCCCCACACACACGTATATATATGGCAGCCCCCCCCACACACACCTGTATATATGTCAGCCCCCCCCACACACACACATATATATGTCAGCCCCCCAATATACAAACCTGTATATATGTCAGCCCCCCCACACACCTGTATATATGTCAGCCCCCCCCCCCACACACACCTGTATATATTTCAGCCCCCCCACACACACGTATATATATGGCAGCCCCCCCCACACACACCTGTATATATGTCAGCCCCCCACACACACACATATATATGTCAGCCCCCCAATATACAAACCTGTATATATGTCAGCCCCCATACACACCTGTATATATGTCACCCCCCCACACACACACCTGTGTATATGTCAGCCCCCCACACACGCCTGTATATATGTCAGCCCCCCTACACACACCTGTATATATCTCATCCCCCCCACACACACCTGTATATATGTCAGCCCCCCACACACACACCTGTATATATGTTAGCCCCCATACACTCCTGTATATATGTCAGCCCCCCCACACACACCTGTATATATGTCAGCCCCCCCACACACACCTGTATATATGTCAGCCCCCCCCCCCCACACACACACCTGTATATATGTCAGCCCCCCCACACACACACACACCCACACCTCCCAACATTTTGAGATGGGAATGAGGGACACCTACTAGCAAACGTATGTAGGCATAGGACACGCCCCCTGCCACACCCCCTTAAAGGAGAAATAACCCCCAAAAAAGGGTTCATTAAATCCACAAGGGCTTTTTTTATCACTACTATTCCTTTATATTGGCTTTATTACATTGCTCCAAATCAGGGACAGTCCCTTGAAATCAGAGACAGTTGGGAGCTATGAACACCTGTATATATATATGTCAGCCCCACATATACCTAAACCTGTAAACGCACAAAGCTCTGGCCCCTCCTTGTACACAAACAGCCCCCCTCCCTTTTCTTCACAGTCCCTACTTGTAAAGAAGATCTTCCTTCCCGGTCCCAGCTTATGTCACAAAGCTGACATGTTGTTGGCACAGAGAAGCACAGTACACGAGGGGTGCACATGCACATAGTAGCCAGAGGTGGCAGTAAAGAGCTTGATGTCTGAGCTCAATGCCACAGAGAGCAGAGCCGGCCGAGATCATTTCTGTAATGCACAGAAGGGCTCCCCTTCACCCGTCCTGCCTTCTTCTGGCCCGGGCGGGCCCCGGGGCCCCTTACAGTGGTAACGGCTGTACCCACCTGATGGCGGCCCTGCACTGGTCCAAATCATTTGGGGGGGGGGGTTGTTTTTCAGGGGTTGGGTTTGGCCCCTTAGTTCCAGTGAAGGGAACTCTTAGGGCGTCAGCATACCAAGATATTTTGGACAATTTCATGCTTCCAACTTTGTGGGAACAGTTTGGGGATGACCTCTTCCTGTTCCAACATGACTGCGCACCAGTGCACAAAGCAAGGTCCATAAAGACATGGATGAGCAAGTTTGGGGTGGAGAAACTTGATTGGCCTGCACAGAGTCCTGACCTCAACCCGATAGAACACCTTTGGGATGAATTAGAGCGGAGACTGCGAGCCAGGCCTTCTCATCCAACATCAGTGCCTGACTGTGAAAAAATTCAAAAGGCAATACACAGGAATTTATTGTTTTGTGTGTAATGTTGTATTTATTATATGGACAAAAAATAAATAAATCTAATAAATGCATAACATTGGAAAAAGAAATTAAATAAATAAATAATAATAAAAAAAAAAAAATAAACAAATAAAAAAGAAATAGTTTTTTTTGCCCTCCTATTCTAGTGACAACTGCTTCCCTCATTTTTGTTTTGGTTGTCACTGGGACAGTGAGTGAGGGAAAATCTCCCCTATGGTGAGCTTTGTGTATTTCCTACAGGACCTGTGCAGTAATCCAGTGTGAGACTTCCTGTAATAAAGACCGCTCACTGCTACTCTCTCTCATTGTGCAGGGGGACTGGTCTTGTCTCCGCCCCCTCCTGTAGTTTTCTGCAGGCAGCCTGTAGTGGGTGGAGCCTACTGGCCCCTCCCACAGCTCAGCTCTCTCTCTCTCCTTATACAGGGTGCCTGGTATTGTCTCCGCCCCCTCCTGTAGTTTTCTGCACGTAGCCTGTAATGGGTGGAGCCTGCTGGCCCCTCCCACAGCTCAGCTCTTTCTCCTTATGCAGGGTGCCTGGTCTTGTCTCCACCCCCTCCTGTAGTTTTCTGCAGGAAGCTTGTTATGGGTGGAGCCTGCTGGCCCCTCCCACAGCTCAGCTCTCTCTCCCTATGCAGGGTGCCTGCTATTGTCTCCGCCCCCTCCTGCAGTTCTCTGCAGGCAGCCTGTAATGGGTGGAGCCTGTTGGCCCCTCCCACAGCTCTGCTCTTTATCCTTATGCAGGGTGGCTGGTCTTGTCTCCGGCCCCTCCTGTAGTTTTCTGTAGTGGGTGGAGCCTACTGGGCCCCACCCACAGCTCTTCTTGCTGCACAGGCTAGGTACAGCATAGTGATGATGTCACTGTTACTTTTACAAGGTACTATCTGGGTTTACAAAGGCATTTGGTGCAAACTAAGTGGATTTATATCCTTTGTTGCTATTGAGGAAAATATAAATGAAAGTTTTTGTGGTCGGAGTTCAGAGGAAATGTAATAAAGATATAACTGGACTAAAATTGACTTTTCCACGTTCCGCTTTCCATTTTCCGGAACTATAACACACATTCTCCGGGATCCTACCGGAGATCATCTCATTTTATCTTTGTCCCAGATTTGTGAAGCTTTATATCTGCTCCGGTGGCGGTATCGCTGTCCGCCCGCGCAGTGACTTTATGTCACCCCATTTGGATGGGGGAGGGGGAGGGGGGCAGCAGAGGTCGATGTGTCCGTGCAATGGCAGTGCCATGCTTGTCACCAGATGCTCTTCGCTCCTAATTACTGTCCCCAGATGGACCCTTTTCCGCTCAGCCTTGAGATGCCGCCGTCCGCGCTGAGAAGAGGTGACAGCTCGCGCCGAGATATCGAACTGTCCATCTGCTGGAAGAGGCTAAAATTAGAAAGAACATGGAAATGCTTTTATAGAGGCAGGAGCTGTCATGTCACATCCATGGCCTGCATGTCAGGGGCCCCAACTCTACTCATCTTCTGTAAGAGGACAATGTATGACATCCATGGCCTGTCGTGTCAGGGGCCCCAACTCTACTCATCTGTAAGAGGACAATGTATGACATCCATGGCCTGTCGTGTCAGGGGCCCCAACTCTACTCATCTTCTGTAAGAGGACAATGTATGACATCCATGGCCTGTCGTGTCAGGGGCCCCAACTCTACTCATCTGTAAAAGGACAATGTATGACATCCATGGCCTGTCGTGTCAGGGGCCCCAACTCTACTCATCTGTAAGAGGGCAATGTATGACATCTATGGCCTGCCATGTCAGGGGCCCCAATTCTTCTCAACTTCTGTAGGAGGGCAATGTATGACATCCATGGTCCTGCTGTGTCAGGGGCCCCAATTCTTTTAATCTTCTGTAAGAGGCCGAAGTATGACATCCATGGCCTGTCATGTCAGGGGCAACCAACTCTACTCATCTGTAAAAGGACAATGTATGACATCCATGGCCTGCCATGTCAGGGGCCCCAATTCTTCTCATCTTCTGTAAGAGGACAATGTATGACATCCATGGCCTGTAGTATCAGGGGCCCCAATTCTACTCATCTGTAAGAGGCCAATGCATGGCATCCATGGCCTGCCATGTCAAGGGCCCCAACTCTACTCATCTTCAGTAAGAGGCCAATGTATGACATCCATGGCCTGCCGTGTCAGGGGCCCCAATTATTCTCAACTTCTGTAAGAGTCCAAAGTATGACATCCATGGCCTGCTGTGTCAGGGGCCCCAACTCTACTCATCTTCTGTAGGACGGCAATGTATGACATCCATGGTCCTGCTGTGTCAGGGGCCCCAATTCTTTAAATCTTCTGTAAGAGGCCAATGTATGACATCCATGGCCTGCCATGTTAGGGGACCCAATTCATCTCATCGTCTTCTCCTGGGCAATGCAAGGGGGCCAATATATGACATCCATGGCCTGCCATATCAGGGGCCCCAATTGTTTTCATCTTCTGTAAGAGTCCAGTGTATGACAACCATGGTCCTGCTGTGTCAGGGGCCCCATCTCTTCTCATCTTCTGTAAGAGGCCAATGTATGACATCCATGGCCTGTCATGTCAGAGGCCCCAATTCTTTTCATCTTCTTTTGGACAATGGACGGGGACCCAACATACGACCTCCATGGCCTTCCAGGGGCCCCATTTCTTCTCTCCTTCTTTTGGACAATGGACAGGGGGGCCCAACATATGACATCTAATTAACCTTATTTCCTTCTCCTGGAGAATGGAAGAGTGCCAATGTATCACATCCATGGCTTGCTATGTCAGGGGCCCAAATTCTTTTCATCCTCTTCTCCCAGAAAATGAAATGAAGCCAATCGCAAGAGTCAGATGAAGTAGTGGAATGTATCCAAACCCAAGAACCGTGCACACGTATGTGCACCAACGTCACATTAGGAGCAGCGGCCGTGTTCGTGCAAACACTGCTTCCCAATTGACACCAATGGGACTGCCCACACGGGGATGCATGGAACACGTGTCTATCCCCATGCAGATAAACATGGCTGCCACACGGGGCACAGATTTCTATTCACTGTACAGAGGAGCACTATCATACTAAATCAATAGGTTGTTTATGTAGACCTTCAACCACAGAGGATTGTACAGTCAGTTGGTAATGTTTGTGGCCAGTTCAAGGAATAGCTAAAGCCACGTCTACTTTTTATTTTGGATGGAGAAGGGAATGTACAGTGCCTTGAAAAAGTATTCATACCCCTTGACATTTTCCACATTTTGTCATGTTATATTTTATTGGGATTTTATGTGATAGACCAACACAAAGTGGCACATAATTGTGAAGCGGAAAGAAAATGATAAATGGTTTTCAAAATTTTTTACAAATAAATGTGTGAAAAGTGTGGGGGGAATTTGTATTTAGCCCCCTTTTACTCTGATACCCCCAACTAAAATCTAGTGGAACCAATTGCCTCCAGAAGTCTCCTAATTAGTAAACACCACAAGGAACACACCAGACAGGTCAGGGATAAAGTTGTGGAGAAGCATAAAGCAGGATTAGGTTATAAAAAAATATCCCAAGCTTTGAACATCTCACAGAGCTCTGTTCAATCCATCATCTGAAAATGGAAAGAGTATGGCACAACTGCAAACCTACCAAGACATGGCCGTCCACCTAAACTGACCGGCCGGGCAAGGAGAACATTCATCAGAGAAGAGCCAAGAGGCCCATGGTAACTCTGGAGGAGCAGCAGAGCTCCACAGGACTTTTTCTGAAGGATGTTGGCTCAAACTTGTCTTGCATACACACGGTCACACAAATCTTGTCGGAAATTCCGAACGCCAAAAACGCGGTGATGTACAACACGTACAACGACCCGAGAAAAATGAAGTTCAATAGCTAGTGCGGCTCCTTCTGCTTGATTCTGAGCATGCGTGGAACTTTGTGCTTCGGAATTGTGTACGCACGATCGTAATTTACGACAACGGATTTTGTTGTCGAAAAATTTGAGATCCAGATCTCAAATTTTGTGTGACGGAAATTCCGATGGAAAATGTCCGATGGAGCCTTCACACGGTCGGAATTTCCGACAACGAGCTCCCATCGAACATTTTTCCGTCGGAAAGTCCGACCGCGTGTACGCGGCATTAGTCGTGCTCTCCACAAATCAGACCTTTATGGAAGAGTGACAAGAAGAAAGTCATTGTTGAAAAAAAGGCATAAGAAGTCCAGTTTGCAGTTAGCAAGAATCCATGTGGGGGACACAGCAAACATGCGGAAGAAGGATAATAATGATTTTAGAGCTGTAGTAGAACAAAAATAAAACAAATAATAATAATAGTAATTATAATAATAATAATTATTATTATTTTAGCAGTAATAGTAGGTAAATACTAATATTACTACTACTTGTACTACTACTAATAATTTAGCGGTAATAGTACAAGCAAAATAATAATATTAAAGCTGTAGTAGTAGAAAGATAATAATAAGAAGAATAATAATTATTATTCTTCTTATTATATAGCAGTATTAGTAGGTAAATACTGTTACTACTACTACTACTATTAAAATTAATAATTATAATAATAATAATTTAGCAGAAATAGTATTAGGATAAAAATAATTTTAATGCTGTAGTAGTACAAAAGATAAAAATAATAATAATGATAATAGTAATCATAATAATAATTATTATAATTAGTATTTAGCAGTAATAGTAGATAAATAATGTTATTACTACTACTAAATGAATAATAATATTTTTTTAAATATATAATCTTTATTCATTTTCTTCTCAATTACAAATTGTAATACATATATATATCAGAAATAACCACATTAATGATAATACATAATAATAATAATATTAATAATATTAATAATAATAATTTAGCAAGAAATAGTATTTGGATAATAATAATTTTAGAGCTGTAGTAGTACAAAGATAAAAATATTAATAATAGTAATTACAATAATAATTATTATTATTTAGCAGTAATAGTGGGTAAATAATGTTATTACTACTATTAAGAACACAAAGAAGAAGAAAAAAAGAGATACATTATATAAATAATAATAACTATAAATATTAATAATATTACAGTAATAGTAGAAGGCTAATAATAATTATAAATAATAATAATATAGTCATTGTAGTAGACAGAGAATAGTAATAATAATAAAAATATAGCCAGAAAATATTGATAATGAAGAAAATAATAACATAGAAGTGATAGTAAACTGATGATGATAATAATAATAATAATAATAATAATAATAATAATAATATAGTAGTAATAGCAGATGGGGGATAATAATAATAATTATTATTATTTATACTATATAGTTGTAATAATAGGTAAATACTGCTGCTACTTCTCAATAATATAATACAAAGTAGAAGAAAATGCAGTATTAATAGATGGATAATAATAATAATAATAATAATGCAGTAATGGATAAAAATAATTAATTATTAATAATTAATAAATAATAATGATATAGTCATTGTAGTAGATGAAGAATAGTGATGATGATAATGATAATAAAAACAAAAACAATATAGCAGTAATTGTGGATAATAATAATAATAATTGTTATTAATATTATATAGCAGTAATAGTATAATACTAAAGAAAAAAAAAATAAAAGGAAAAATGCAGTATTAATAGATAATAATAATATTACGGTAATAGTAGATGGATAAAAACAAAAATTGTAAATATTAATGATATATCCGTTGTAGTAGACGGAGAATAATAATAATAATAATAGTAATAATAAAAATAATAATAATAATAATAATAATAATAATAATAATAATAATAATAATAATGAGAAGACAATGCTGCATTTTGCGGAGTGTCCGGCGGGGGGCAGCAGCGCTCCCTCTGGCACAGTCAGCCGTCTGGAGGATCGCAGTTGCTCGGAGGCCAATGAAGGTGATCATGGATGGGGGGAGGAGGGATCGGGCGGCGCTCCGGTCGGAGTTGGGAAGTTGGTGATCTCCGGGGCTCGCTGTGTGTTGTGTGTCCGAGCAGCCTGTAGGGGGAGTTGGGCGGGGATCGGAGTGGGCAGTGAGCGGAGGAAGGATGGAATGACCCCGGGGCACACTGATATACAGGAGGTACCGGACACTCACCCTGGGCACCATACCGGGCACCCTGCAATAACCCTGACCTCTTCCCATACAGGAAAACCTGAGGACAGTGCCAGGAGCCGACCTGGACATTATACTGGACACCTACCTGAGGATACCAGTACAGCCTGGGCATCATACTGGGCACCTATCTGAGGATACCAGTACAGCCTGGGCATCATACTGGGCACCTACCTACCCGAGGATACCAGTACAGCCTGGGCATCATACCGGGCACCTACCTGAGGATACCAGTACAGCCTGGGCATCATACTGGGCACCTACCTACCTGAGGATACCAGTACAGCCTGGGCACCTACCTGAGGATACCAGTACAGCCTGGGCATCATACTGGGCACCTACCTGAGGATACCAGTCCAGCCTGGGAATCATACTGGGCACCTACCTGAGGATACCAGTACAGCCTGGGCATCATACTGGGCACCTACCTGAGGATACCAGTACAGCCTGGGCATCATACTGGGCAGCTACCTGAGGATACCAGTACAGCCTGGGCATCAAACTGGGCACCTACCTGAGGATACCAGTAAAGCCTGGGCACTATACTGGGCACCTACCTGAGGATACCAGTACAGTCTGGGCATCATACTGGGCACCCACCTGAGGATACCAGTACAGCCTGGGCATCATACTGGGCACCTACGTGAGGATACCAGTACAGCCTGGGCATCATACTGGGCACCCACCTGAGGATACCAGTACAGCCTGGGCATCATACTGGGCACCTACCTGAGGATACCAGTACAGCCCGGGCATCATACTGGGCACCTACCTGAGGATACCAGTACAGCCTGGGCATCATACTGGGCACCTACCTGAGGATACCAGTACAGCCCGGGCATCATACTGGGAACCTACCTGAGGATACCAGTACAGCCCAGCCTGAGCATTAAACTGGGCACCCGTCTGAGGATACCAGTACAGCCTGGGCATTATACTGGGCGTCCTATACCTAGGATTGAGCCAAGCTCTGTGTAAGGGTTCCTATGCAATAACCCTGGATTCTTCTCCTAGAGGAGAACCTGAAGAGAGTGCCAGGAGACACCTTGGGCATCATACTAGGCACCTATCTAAGGACACAGAAGATACGAGTACACCCTGGGCATTATACTGGGCACCTATCTGAGGACGCCGAGCATACCAGTACACCATGGGCATTATACTTGCCACTTATCTGAGGATACCAGTACAGTCTGGGCAATATGCTGGGCACCCTGTACCCAGGACTGAGCCATGCTCTGTGTAAGGTTCCCTATGCAATAACCCTGGACTCTTCTCATAGAGGAGAACCTGGAGAGGGTGCCAAGAGCCAACCGGGGCATCATATGGGACACCTATCTAAGGACACAGAGGATACCAGTATAGCCTGGGCATCATACCGGGCACCTATCTAAGGAAACAGAGGCTACAATAACAGACTGGGCATGATATGGGCACCTGTCTGAGGACTCAGAGGATACCAGTACTGTGTGGGCATCATACGGGGTACCTGTCTGAGGACACATAGGGTACCAGTATAGCCTGGGCATTATACTGGGCACCATGCAATAACCCTAGGCTCTACTCATAAAGGAGAACCTGAGTGCCAGGAGCCAGTCTGGGCAGCAGACAACCAGATCAGCACAAGGGGCCCCATGCAGTAACTTTGGGCTCTTCTCTGACCCTCACTGGATGATTTCATACAGAGAGTGCCAAGCTGAGCATCATAAGGGGCACTACCAGCTAAGTATCCTATCCCTGCTCCAGAACTGGTCCCCCATGTCCTGTAGAGCAGACCTGACCACAAGGAGAACTCACCGCCCTGACCACAAGAAGAACTCACCACTCTGGCTACAAAGAGAACTCACCACCCCGATCACAAGGAGAACTCACCACCCTGACCACAAGAAGAGCTTACCACCCTGACCACAAAGAGTACTCACCACCCCGATCACAAGGAGAACTCACCACCCTGACCACAAGGAGAACTTACCACCCTGGCCACTAGGAGAACTCACCACCCTGACCACAAGGAGAACTCACCACCCTGACCACAAGGAGAACTCACCACCCTGACCACAAGGAGAACTTACCACCCTGACCACAAAGAGAACTCACCACCCTGACCACAAGAAGAACTTACCACCCAGGCCACTAGGAGAACTCACCACCCTGACCACAAGGAGAACTCATCACCCTGACCACAAGGAGAACTCATCTAAAGAGTGGAAATCTCTGGGATCTGTAATGTGAATACACTGTGACTGGCAGAGCGGGCACCCCCTCCCTCCCCATCCCTGGTACCATCCCCCATCTGGAAGGGGCATCATAGAGACGTGAACTCTTCCTGATGGCCATCCCAGTGATCGTCCCCTCCGGAGGTCAGTAACGTAGTTGGATGTCATTGGTCAGTGTGTTCCCTCTCCACAGGGGGCACCCATAGGACCCACTCTGCCCCGCAGCGCTCAGCCGGTGACAGGACAGTGGTGAACAGGACTGGCGCTGGGAGCAGATGTGTCTCCCTATCTCCCTGATATCCCTGGATACTCAGAGCTGCCAAGTGTGTGTCTGCCATCCCCTGCCTGAGGCTGTGTCTGCGGGAACACCAGGATCCTCTACCGTGCCAACTTCTCTTCCCCCCCGGAGCTTCGGGACACCGAACAAGGTAATTTGGCAACTTCCACGCTGTGTGTGTTGTGATCTGCGGCTGGTGTGGGGGGAGGGAAGCCAGCGAGGGGTTAAATGAGTTCATTGCCGCCTTGTATACATCTATAGGATTATAGCAGAGAGAAAATACAATGTATCCAATAATGGGGAGAAGATACAATGTATCCAATAACGGGAAGAAGATACAATGTATTCGATAACGGGGAGACGATACAATGTATCCAGTAATGGGGAGAAGATACAATGTATCCGAGAATGGGGAGAATATACAATGTATCCAATAACGGGGAGAAGATACAATGCATCCAATAATGGGGAGAAGATACAATGTATCCGATAATGGGGAGAAGATACAATGTATCCGATAACGGGGAGAAGATACAATGTATCCGATAACGGGGAGAAGATACAATGTATCCGATAACGGGGAGAAGATACAATGTATCCGATAACGGGGAGAAGATACAATGTATCCGATAACAGGGAGAAGATACAATGTATCCGATAACAGGGAGAAGATACAATGTATCCGATAACGGGGAGAAGATACAATGTATCCAATAACGGGGAGAAGATACAATGTATCCGATAACAGGGAGAAGATACAATGTATCCGATAACAGGGAGAAGATACAATGTATCCAATAACGGGGAGAAGATACAATGTATCCCATAACGGGGAGAAGATACAATGTATCCGATAACGTGGAGAAGATACAATGTATCCAATAACGGGGAGAAGATACAATGTATCCGATAACGGGGAGAAGATTCAATGTATCCGATAACGGGAAGAAGATACAATGTATCCAATAATGGGGAGAAGATACAATGTATCCAATAACAGGGAGAAGATACAATGTATCTGATAACGGGGAGAAGAAACAATGTATCCAATAATGGAGAGAAGATACAATGTATCCGATAACGGGGAGAAAAACACGAAAGACACATAGTGCAGGAGAGCAAAAAGATTCCAAGAAGTCCCTAAGTATGTAAATAGTAAAAAAGGGAGGACCAATCATATTGGCCCCATAAAGAATGAGGAAGGACATCTGGTTACAAAGGATGGGGAGATGGCGAAGGTATTGAATTTATTCTTCTCTTCAGTATTCACGAGTGAATCGGGGGGCTTCAGTAACCAAAACTGCAGTGTTTATCCTCATGACACAGGAAGCACCTCCATGGTTAACAGAGGACGGAATTAAAATTAGACTTGGGAGACTTAACATTAATAAGTCACTGGGACCAGATGGCTTGCATCCGAGGGTACTTAGGGAACTCAGTCAAGTAATTTCCAGACCATTGTTCCTAATTTTTAGGAACAGTCTACTGACTGGAATGGTACCAGGGGATTGGAGAAAAGCCAATGTAGCACCAATATTTAAAAAGGGCCCAAAATACACCCCTGGGAATTACAGACCAGTTAGCCTAACATCAATAGTATGTAAACTCTTGGAGAGGATGATAAGGGACTATATACAAGATTTTAGTAATAAGAATGATATCATTAGCAGTAATCAGCATGGATTCATGAAGAATCGTTCTTGCCAAACCAATCTATTAACCTTCTATGAGGAGGTGAGTTGCCATCTAGATAAAGGAAGGCCCGTAGACGTGGTGTATCTGGATTTTGCAAAAGCATTTGACACAGTTCCCCATAAACGTTTACTGTACAAAATAAGGTCCGTTGGCATGGACCATAGGGTGAGTACATGGATTGAAAACTGGCTACAAGGGCGAGTTCAGAGGGTGGTGATAAATGGGGAGTACTCAGAATGGTCAGGGGTGGGTAGTGGGGTTCCCCAGGGTTCTGTACTGGGACCAATCCTATTTAATTTGTTTATAAACGATCTGGAGGATGGGATAAACAGTTCAATCTCTGTATTTGCAGACGATACTAAGCTAAGCAGGGCAATAACTTCTCTGTAGGATGTGGAAACCTTGCAAAAAGATCTGAACAAATTAATGGGGTGGGCGACTACATGGCAAATGAGGTTCAATGTAGAAAAATGTAAAATAATGCATTTGGGTGGCAAAAATATGAATGCAATCTATACACTGGGGGGAGAACCTCTGGGGGAATCTAGGATGGAAAAGGACCTGGGGGTCCTAGTAGATGATAGGCTCAGCAATGGCATGCAATGCCAAGCTGCTGCTAGCAAAGCAAACAGAATATTGGCATTAAAAAGGGATCAACTCCAGAGATAAAACGATAATTCTCCCGCTCTACAAGACTCTGGTCCATCCGCACCTGGAGTATGGTGTCCAGTTCTGGGCACCAGTCCTCAGGAGGGACGTACTGGAAATGGAGCGAGTACAAAGAAGGGAAACAAAGCTAATAAAGGGTCTGGAGGATCTTAGTTATGAGGAAAGGTTGTGAGCACTGAACTTATTCTCTCTGGAGAAGAGACGCTTGAGAGGGGATATGATTTCAGTTTACAAATACCGTACTGGTGACCCCACAATAGGGATAAAACTTTTTTGTGGAAGGGAGTTTAATAAGACTCGTGGCCACTCATTAAAATTAGAAGAAAAGAGGTTTAACCTTAAACTACGTAGAGGGTTCTTTACTGTAAGAGCAGCAAGGATGAGGAATTCCCTTCCACAGGCGGTGGTCTCAGCGGGGAGCATCGATAGTTTCAAAAAACTATTAGATAATCACCTGAATGACCACAACATACAGGGATATACAATGTAATACTGACATATAATCACACACATAGGTTGGACTTGATGGACTTGTGTCTTGTTTCAACCTCACCTACTATGTAACTATGTATCCAATAATGGGGAGAAGATACAATGTATCCAATAATGGGGAGAAGATACAATGTATCCAATAATGGGGAGAAGATACAATGAATCCAATAATGGGGAGAAGATACAATGTATCCAGAAATGGGATCTGACCCAGGATGTCCTTTATTCCTGATCCTGCCACTCAACACTCACCGTACTGTATTAGGGGACACCAGAAGGAAGATAGGATAAAACAACACCTCCCATCTTCCTATCACACAGAGAGACCAGGTCCTGTGATCCTCAGAACAATGTAACCCTGGGATAGGACTACAGAACACATCCCACTTTGTTCCTTCCCATAACATAGAAGGACAGGGTTCTGTAGTTCTCAGAACAAATGTAACTGATAAGAATAGAGCTCAGGCTGAGAGTACTGGATCTATGGAGGAACAATGTTGCCACCCTAAGATAGGACTACAGAACATCTCCTACTTATTTCCTTTCCATGCCATAGAGGAATGGGGTTCTGTAATCCTCAGAACAATATAACTGTAACAATATAGCCCTACCCCTCGCCTCTTCTTCATAACATAGATGGATAGGGTTCTACAGTCCTCAGAATAGTGTAAGTAATAGGAGCGCAGCTCAGGCAGGGAGCACTGTGTCTATGAGGGGGAAATGTCGTCACCCTGCAACAGACCTACAAGCCCCCCCTTCTCCTCTTCTCCACACCATAGACGGATGGGGTTCTGTAGCCCTCAAAACAATATAACTGATAGAAGTGCAGCTAAGGCAGAGAGCACTGTATTAATGAAAGAGCAGTGTGGTCACCCTGGGACCAAACTACAAATACCTACCCCTTGACCTAGGAACTCAGCACAGGGATGGTGGCAACTCCTCATAATGGGTACATCAGGTGTACAGACCCGGGAACTCAGCACAGTGATGGCGGAACCCTTCATAATGGGCACAGCAGGTGTACAGACCTGGGAACTCAGCACAGGGATAGTGAGAACCCCTCATAATGGGCACAGCAGGTGTACAGACCTGGGAACTCAGCACAGGGATGGTGAGAACCCCTCATAATGGGCACAGCGGGTGTACAGACCTGGGAACTCAGCACGGGGATGGTGGGAACTCCTCATAATGGGCACAGCGGGTGTACAGACCTGGGAACTCAGCACGGGGATGGTGGGAACTCCTCATAATGGGCACAGCAGGTGTACAGACCCGGGAATTCAGCACAGGGATGGTGGGAACCCCTCATAATGGACACAGAAGCTGTACAGACCTGGGTACTCAGCACAGGGATGGTGAGAACATCTCATAATGGGCACAGCAGGTGTACAGACCCGGGAACTCAGCACAGGGATGGTGGGAACCCCTCATAATGGGCACAGCAGGTGTACAGACCTGGGAACTCAGCACAGGGATGGTGAGAACCCCTCATAATGGGCACAGCGGGTGTACAGACCTGGGAACTCAGCACAGGGTCCCACTGATACATATATACTGCACATTATATGGGAGGATAATAAACATTGGCTGGTATAGAGTGTTGCAGAGGATGGGGGAGGGGGTTGGATTTGCAGTACCCTATAGTCATCATATATCTCAGTAGTGTACAGAAGGACGCACACTCTGCATGGACGCCACGGGGCAGAAATGTTAAATCTTTGTCCTGAATCCTTCAACAAGATCAGACTCGACGTACTCCAGCCTGGAAACTATTCCACATAATGCAGCCTCCTGGACAAGTAATATTTGTTAAGTGGCCCCGCAGTGGGCGGAGACTTGCGGAGAAGTAACCGTAATTCACAGTGAAGTGAATTTTCGGAGCCCTTCAGCATCTCTTAAGGCCTATTCACACCAGCCCAGTCTACTGCGTTAAATGTTCCTGTATCAACCCACCTTGGTTCATGTGTTAATGTGCACTGCGTTATGATTGGGCTTCCCAAAGTACCACAGTGAACCAAAAAAGCACACTTGCAACATTTTCGGCAATGCACGTTAGCGGTGTGTGTTGCGGCAGAGCAGTGGTGTGAACGGGCCTTTTGAAACAGCGGTCATATCTCCTGACTCCCTCATAGTGTTCCCACCCATCTTGGGGTAATTGCACCCATATAAGGGCGTTCCCATCCACTTTAGGGTATCCCCACTGCTCTTATTCTTGTTGTTTAAAGAGATGTAGATAAGCACCTGAACAACCACAACATACAGGGATATACAATGCAATACTGACATATAATCACACACATAGGTTGGACTTGATGGACTTGTGTCTTTTTTCAACCTCACCTACTATGTAACTATGTAAAAGCTGGAACTCAAAGTACACACACAGCTGAATGAAGGGGGGACACACACCCCTTTCACCCTGCTCTGCTTCTATAGAGATTTGATTAAGGTATTGGCTAGTGCTGGGCTTTCTCCTGGAATGTCTTCATAGAAGAGCAATATCAGAAAAAGATCGAGTGGTCCATTGAGTCTCCTCCTTTTTTTTCCCCCCTTTTGTCTGAGTAATATCTGGAGCTCAGTTACACGCACAGCTAAATGGAGTCAGAGGAGAGACACAGCCCTTCTACCCTGCTCTGCTTCTATCGAGATTTGGTTAAGATTTCTATGAAGCATTTGCTAGTGCTGGGCTTTCTCCAAGAATGTCTTCTCATCCCCATTAGAAATGTAGACGAGTGATGTCAGAAGAGACAGAGTGGTCCATTGAGTCTCCTTTTTATTTTTAATATCTGGAGCTCAATTACATACACAGCTGAAAGGAGAGACACAGCCCCTTCCACCCTGCTCTGCTTCTATAGAGATTTGGTTAAGGTTTAGATAAAGCATTGACAAGTGCTGGGCTTTCTCCTGGAATGTCTTCTTCTCCCCATTAGAAACAGAGTGATATCAGAAAAAGTGGTCCTTTTGCCTGAGTAATATCTGGAGCTAAATTACACGCACAGCTGAAAGGAGTCAAAGGAGAGACACTGCCCTTTCCACCCTGCTCTACTTCTATAAAAATTTGGTTAAAATTTAGTTAAGTCATTGGCTAGTGCTGGGCTTTCTCCTTTCTCCCCATTAGAAACATAGAAGAGTGATTTCAGAAAAGACCGAGTGGTCCATTGAGTGTCCTTTTTTTTTTTATATCTGGAGCTCAGTTACACATCCAGCTGAAAGGAAAGACAAAGCCCAGCCCCTTCCACCCTGCTCTGCTTCAAATAGATATTCAGTTAAGGCGATGGCTAGTGCTGGGCTTTCTCTATAGAAGACCCAGAATGCCTTGTTAAAGTTGTACGCAGCACGCGCTCAATTTTTGTTAGTAAAATAAGGATTTCTTATTGTGTTATTGACCCACCCAGCCATGACCAGCCTATTGTAGGTGGAGCGTTTGGGGCGATGATCCCATGTTGGGGGTGTCAGAGCTCCCTGTTCTTGAACAATCCGGAGAACCCCAGAATTGTAGTTATTGATGGAGTACTGACAGTGCAGGCGCGCAGCTGGAAAGACGAGTCTGAGCATAGCGTGTGCCACCTGCTCCGACCTTCTACTAGAACCGCCCGTGTATTATATAAGGAGGAGGACATACAATGAGTGTTATTATAGGAGGGCGTGGGTGATGTTCCAGGGCTGAATACTTCCTCATACTATCTATAGATATTCATAAATAACACATTGTATCAATGTAGAAGATAGAAACCTTTAGTGACATTGTTATCTCTGAAACGTGTACAGACAGCCGTCATCATATTCTGAACATCTACATACCATATATAATCCCTGACAACCACAGATAACGCAACTTCAGCTGTGTAGAAACAATTCCAGAATATGATAAAAGTGGTCTCAACATGTTTTGTGGACGGGGCAGGCTTCTTCAGGAGAAAGGTAACGGCAATTCCTGTATAACGTGATCATATCTACTGTATGATGAATAACTGGCAACGTAGTAAATATACAATAAGTAAAAGATGTGTTCCAGGATGGAGGACACCAGTTTCTGCCACCGCAATTGGTTGGCTGGTCTGCTGAGTGGAGACAGGGTGGTGGCCTTGAGCCCCATTGGGTCACTGACACTCTGAGGCATATCCACAGATAATACAACTTCAACTGTCTATAGACAATTCTAGAATATGAGAAAAGTGGTGTTGACAAATTTCGTGGACGGTGTAGGCTTCTTCAGGAGAAAGGCATCGGCAATTCCTGTATAATGTGACCATATATATGATGAATAACTGGCAAAATAGTAAAAATACCATAGGTCACAGGCATCACTGACGCAACAGGATGGAGGACACCAGTTTATGCCACCGCAATTGGTTGGCTGGTCTGGTGGGTGGAGACAGGATAGTGGCCTTGAGTCTCAATGGGTCATTGACACTGTGGGGTGAGGGTGGGGTGGTGGGCTGTTCTACCTAGTCTTATCAGTAAGGTTTAACCTTTTAGGGGGGCTTCCTTTTGGAACAGTCATCCTTGGGTGGTTTACCACTTTGGTGACCGCCTTGGCATCCTCTTCTTGCTATTCGAGAAGGATGTCACCAGCACAACAGGATCTCCAAAACGGGTCCAATACTTTATTCAGCATTAACATCATGGTTAAAACAAAGACGTTTTGGAGCCATGCAGGAACTCTTCACATGTCTGATGTATGGGTCTTGCTTGGCCTTGAAACGTCGCCATGATGTGATCGTTGAATAAAGCTATGGACCTGTTTGGAGATCCTGGTGTGCTGAGGACATACCTTTTATTTTGGATGATCCATGGCCATGGGCATCTGCCCAGTTTATGGGAGAGGGCTTATTTTCTATCTTTGGGGGGGCAACATCAACTCCTTGTGCTGTTCTGTTGTACAGGGAGGCAGGTATTTATTTCATTGGCTTCAGTCCCCACATTTCAGAGAAATGAGAACTCTCGGTTCCGCTCATTCTTACTCATTGCGGGCTCAGCGCGGCACGGCAAAGCCTATTCGCGGTTCCCCCCTCTTTCGGCATGCAGACGTTAGATGTGGCCCACTGTGTTCCCCTAATTGTGATTTCTCAGACAATCACCTGTAATATAATAGAAATGATATTTTTGACCAGCTGATTAGCGCTGTGTATTGCTTCTGGAAGGTGTCCATGGCTGTCCATCCCGGTGTATTATTACTGCCGTGTCAGCAGAGGATCTGTATAGACGGGTTGCGCTCAGCGGAATGATTCTTCATTGGACGGCAAGACAAAGAACATCTCTTATTTATATCCCATCTGTAAACAGTTCCTGAGAAATATGAAACTTTTACCGTCTCCTCCTTCCTGTGATCGGAAGGCCAGATGAATGTCTTCCCTGAGATGGAGGAGGCGCATCCTTCCAGATCACAGCACTGGCTGCACTACCTTCTTCAGAAGTCTTATCGTAGTTCGGGAACCCGGACTGAATAGCATTTGCTTCACTAGAAGACAGTGGGGTAGATTTACTAAAGGCAAATAGACTGTGCACTTTGCAACTGGCGGTTGCTCCAAAGCTTAGTAAGTGAGGGGAAGCTCTGCTGACTTCCATCATCTAATCGTGTGCAAGCAAAAATTATTTTTTTTTATTGGGTATTCTTTGCAAAGTGGAGCTTTACCTCACTTACAGGCTGTCTTTAACCACTTCAGCCCCGGAAGATTTTACCCCCCTCCTGACCAGAGCACTTTTTGCGATTCGGCACTGCGTCGCTTTAACTGACAATTGCGCGGTTGTGTGGCGTTGCACCCAAACAAAATTGACATACTTTTTTTCTCACAAATAGAGTTTTTTTTTGGTGGTATTTGATCACCTCTGCGTTTTTTTTTTTTCCGCTATAAACAAAAAAAACGGCAATTTTGATAAAAATGCAATATTTTTAACTTTTTGCTATAATAAATATCCCCCAAAAATATATATTAAAAAATTGTTTTCCTCAGTTTAGGCTGATATGTATTCTTCTACATATTTTTGGTAAAAAAAAATAGCAATAAGCGACATTATGGCGGACACATCGGACACTTTTAACACTATTTTGGGACCATTGTCATTTATACAGCAATCAGTGCTATAACAATGCACTGATTACTGTGTAAATGACACTGGCAGGGAAGGGGTTAACCACTAGGGGGCGATCAAGGGGTTAAGTGTGTCCTAGGGAGTTATTCTAACTGTGGGGGATGTCACATGACAGCGATCACTGCTCCCGATGACCAATGGCGTCCCTGGGGGGGGGGGGGGGGCAGAGGGGGCCCTGACCCCCCCCCAACGTTATGCTGTGCCCCACCATGTGCCCCCCCCCCCAATAAAAAAAAAAAAAATCAATGTCTAAGAGGGAGAGAGTCCCCAGTCAGCTCCTGCGGGTGATTCCTCCCCCCTCCCTCTGCTTGCTGACACTGCATAATGCGAGCGCTCACACAACCACGGCCGCCCGATCTGCTCCTTCCCCTGCATCTTCATTGGCAGGGAGAAGAGCGAGTTGCAGGAAGGACTCCACCAGGACTCTCAGTTACTGAAAAAACAGACTGATTTCTCCCATCCTTAGGACAAGAGAACCAGCCTGTAAATTCCAAGAGATTCTAGACCAGCGCTGTCAATAGCAGGGGCAGGACAGCAAGAGGAGGCTGGGGAACCCCACAGTGGCAGAACACCAGGGCCCGGGGGCAAGACAACCTTTGCAACCCTGATAGTTCTCCCACTGCTTTGGACCCTTATATTTTCTTGGTATGCTGGTGACATATATCTCTTGTTTTCTGCCACCCTGGGGGACCTCAATACAGTAGGAAGGGAGCTCACTGCAGAACATGTGAAAGGGCCGTTGTGGGATCTTAGTAAAGGGCCCCAGTATATATTTATATATCTATATATATCTATATATATATCTATATATAGATATATCTATATATAGATATATATATGCATTTTATAGTTGCCCCCCTACTTTTTCCCTGTCCCCCCATGTGCCCCCCCTAAATGTGAAAGCTGGAGACGCCACTGCCGATGACAAGGAGCAGTAGATCTCTGTCATGTTACTAGGCAGAACGGGGAAATGCCTTGTTTACATAGGAATCTCCCCGTTCTGCAGCTCTGTGACACGATCACCGGGAGACCGGTGGACATCGAGTCCGCCGGTCCTGCGGGCACGGTCACGATGTACGTGGTGCGCCCGCCTGCTAGCCCCGCCTCTTAAAGGGGAAGTACAGGTACGCCCATTTGCCCACCGCTGCCATTGTGCCGGCGTATATCAGCGTGCAGCGGTCGGCAGGTGGTTAATATTTATTGGACTCTGGACAAACATTTTATTGGGCCCTTCTGAATCCACTTGTCAACTATTTTCAGGCAGTGTAGGCTGAAGGGGCATCTGCTTTGGGCCCCACAACAATGACTGGGCCTGGGGCAGTAGCCCCTTTTTCCCTGCCTTAAAGACGGCCCTGCCCATTTACTAAGCTCTGGAGCAACTGCACTTGCAAAGTGCACAGTATCTTTGGCTTTAGTAAATCAACCCCTGTGTGTTATAAACTATTTCCTTTCCATCCTTTGCTAAATCTCAGTTCTGCTAATCTCCTGCAGCTTCTTTGAAGCTACTTCATGTCTACATGCACCTTAGTGATGGCCACATGAATTTTGTCTGTCACTCTTACCCCTCCCAGGATCCGGTGCCAGATTTCCTCTCTGGTGCCTGGGCTTCACTTGGAGTGCCGGCACCACAGGCGATCAGGAGACTGTCCTCCTATTCATTGCTGCAGCCAATCAGAAGACAGCACTACTGATTGGCGTCATCTTAAATTGTGCAGTGGTGCTTGGCTCACGCCACTGAGCACCTCATGACTCCAGTGTATACCAAGTATCCTGTGTTATACGGTGAGCCCAGTGCCCTCCCCTTGCGCCCCATGACTCCAGTGCACCGCAGAGCATCCTTTGTCATCTGGTGACCCCTGTGCACCCTATGACTCCATTGCACCCCAGAGCATCACGTGGCATCTAGTGTCCCCAGTGCACCCCTGTAGGCCCCATGACTCCGGTGCACCCCAAGCATCCGGTGTCCCCAGTGCATCCTTATTGGCTCAAAGACTCCAGTTCACCCCAAGGACCCTGTTTCATCTAGTGCATCCCTGTGTGCCCCCTTGACTCCAGTGCACTCCAGAGCATCCTGTGCATTCTGTGATCTTAGTGCACCCCAGAGCATCTCAAACCACCTTATGATGTCATTGTGCCCCTGTGGGCTTATGACTCCAGTGCACACCAGAGCATCCTGTGTCATGTAGTGACCCCAGTGTACCCCTGTGGGCCCTATGACTCCAGTGCACCCAAAACACCCTGTTTTATGCAGTGCACCCCTGAGCTCCTTGTGACTCCAGTGCACCCCAGAGCATCCTGTGTCATACGGTGACCCCAGTGCCCTCCCCATGCGGCCCCATGACTCTAGTGCACCCCAGAGCATCCTTTGTCGGCTAGTGACCCCAGTGCACCACTGTGTGCCCCAGGACCCTGGTGCACCCCAAGTATCCTGTGACTTTCAGTGACCCCAGTGCACCTCATGCCTCCAATACACCCCGGAGCACCCTTTGTCATCTGGTGACCCCAGTGCACCCCTTTGAGTCCCATGACTCCAGTGCACCTGAGAGCATCTTGTGTTATATGGTGACCCCAGTGCCCCCCATTACTCCAGCGCACCCCAAGCACTGTTTCATCCAGTGCACCCAAGAGCATCCTGTGCATTCTGTGACTTTAGTGCACCCAGAGCATTTTGAAGCATCTTATGATCTAATTGAGCCTCTGTGGGCCCCTATGACTCCAGAGCACCACAAACACCATGTTTCATGCAGTGCACCCCTGAGTTCTCTGTGATTTCATGGCACCCCAGAACATCCTGTGTCATATGATGACCCCAGTGCCCTCCCCATGTGCCCCATGACTCCAGTGCACCTCAGAGCACCCTGTGTCAGCTGGTGACCCCAGTGCACCCCATGACTTCGGGGCACCCCAGCACATCCTGTGTTATACGATGACCCCAGTTCCCTCCCCATGTGCCCCATGACTCCAGTGCACCTCAGAGCACCCTGTGTCAGCTGGTGACCCCAGTGCACCCCATGACTCCGGGGCACCCCAGCACATCCTGTGTTATACGATGACCCCAGTGCCCTCCCCATGTGCCCCATGACTCCAGTGCACCTCAGAGCACCCTGTGTCAGCTGGTGACCCCAGTGCACCCCATGACTTCGGGGCACCCCAGCACATCCTGTGTTATACGATGACCCCAGTGCCCTCCCCATGTGACCCATGACTCCAGTGCACCTCAGAGCACCCTGTGTCAGCTGGTGACCCCAGTGCACCCCATGACTCCGGGGCACCCCAGCACATCCTGTGCATTCTGTGACCTTGATGCACTCCAAGGCATCTTATGATCTCATTGTGGCCCTGTGACTCCAGTGTACCTCAAAGCATCCTGTGTCATCTAGTGACCCCAGTGCACCCTTGTAGGCTCCCATGACCCCAGTGCATCCCTGTGGACTCCCATGACCCCAGTGCACCCCTGTGGGCTCCCATGACTCCAGTGCACCCCTGTGGGCTCCCATGACTCTAGTGCACCCCCTTGGACTCCCATGACCCCAGTGCACCCCTGTGGGCTCCCATGACCCCAGTGCACCCCTGTGGGCTCCCATGACTCTAGTGCACCCCTGTTGGCTCCCATGACTCCATTGCAACCCTGTGGACTCCCATGACCCCAGTGCACCCCTGTGGGCTCCCATGACTCCAGTGCACCCCTGTGGGCTCCCATGACTCCAGTGCACCCCTGTGTACTCCCATGACCCCAGTGCACCCCTGTGGGCTCCCATGACCCCAGTGCACCCCTGTGGGCTCCCATGACTCTAGTGCACCCCTGTGGGCTCCCATGACCCCAGTGCACTCCTGTTGGCTCCCATGACTCCAGTGCACCCCTGTGGGCTCCCATGACCCCAGTGCACCCCTGTGGGCTCCCATGACTCTAGTGCACCCTTGTGGGCTCCCATGACCCCAGTGCACCCCTGTGGGCTCCCATGACTCCAGTGCACCCTTGTGGGCTCCCATGACCCCAGTGTATCCCTGTGGGCTCCCATGACCCCAGTGCACCCCTGTGGGCTCCCTTGACTCCATTGCACCCCTGTGGGCTGCCATGACCCCAGTGCACCCCTGTGGGCTCCCATGACTCCAATGCACCCCTGTGGGCTCCCATGGCCAAAGTGCACCCCTGTAGGCCCCCATGACTCCAGTGCACTCCAAGTACCCTGATTCATCCATTGCATCTCTTCAGTGACTTCAGGGCAGAGCATCCTGTGCACCTCCATGACACTCCTGTCTCCACACATTATATTGCTCGCTCCCCAGTAGTCTTTCTTGCTACCTTCCACTCTCAGCCCCCTCTTGAAATCACTTGGTGCATCCTTATTTGAGTGGATTTGAACCTGTGTTGGTGACATTGTCAGTGCGAGTTTCCCAGACGTGGGGCATGCCTGTGTAATGTGTGTTGAAATGGGCACATGTAATCCCCCTATCTTAAGCTTTTGTGACAAAGTGACAAGACAGGGACAGAGCGTTGTCACCCTATAACAGGAAGTGCCTAAACAAGATCCTCCATGGCAGGATCATATCTTAATGAAAGTTGCCGATTTAGATTTAAAAAATTACTATTAGGGTGACATGAAACACGTTAAAGACACCAAATGAGATTTTAGTGTAAAGTTTAATGAGTTAATAAAACACACAAAGCTTGGCTCGTCTGCTTTTGCGTCATTGGTTGCGTCCTCAGGGGCTCCCGCCGAGCCGTCCAATTATAAAGACAGCTGACTGCAGTGAAAGTAAGGCTCTCAACATTCCCGTTTTACTTTAACGCTTTCACTTAGACTTCAGTATATTGTATTGACTCCTGACTAGTGAAATGATAAAACATCCATCCCCCGTGATGTCCCCTACTTCTCCAGATCTGGGTCGGCCAGCTTGGTTCGGCGCATGTGGGAGTTTTCCGCACGCAATGGGAAAAAGATCCGCCTGTGCTCCTTATATTCAGGCAGCGGAAGGGTTAAGGAACAAGAGGTAAAACTAAACAGAAAACCGCCAACGTGCCGTAAAAATATGTCAGTGTCAGGGAAATCGGAGAATCCAGGACAAGACAGAAAGCAGCAAGAGGTATGATGAAGATAATGAACAATATGAGGATCCCTTTTCTTAGATAAACATGGGACTATGAGCAACCTAAAGCAGAACTCTAGCCAGACAAAAAATAGGCACTGCAGCTTACCCAGTGAAAGTGCACGTAGGTTCGTTCTGTGAGAATGGGGCAAAAAATAATGTTAGGCTATTTTCTGTGCTGTTTGAATGCTTTTTATTGATTTAAAGCAGAAAATACCACATTTGGCCAGTAGATGGCGCACAGTATTATAGCAGTTTTCTGTGAAGTTTAGAGTAGGCAGAAGAGGGCGTTTCAGCAGGATGGGAGGGGGTGCAAGAAGGGCAGGGTCTGCAACTTATGCCATTGATATAATTCACAACATGAGGGCAGGGCACTTTGACTTTTTTATCTTGGATGCTAAAAGACCTTGTCACATTACTAGCTAACCCATTGGGCTACCATCAGGTATGGGACACACAGGTTTCCAATGGGGTCTACAATGGTTCAGTATTGTCACCTTCGGGAAACCTGTACTGCGAGAATGGGGCAAAAAAAACCCAAATGTTTTTAGGCTGTACTGTTTGAATGCTTTTTAATGATTTAAAACGGAAAATACCACATTTGTCCACTAGATGGTGTTAAGTATCTTAGCTATTTCCAATGATTTGTACAGTGGGGAAAATAATGATTTGATTCCCTGTAGATTTTGTAAGTTTGCCCACTTACAAAGAAATGGTGAAAATGGTGCTAAGTATCAAAGGAATCTTCTATAATATATAGGGTAGGCAGAAGAAGATGGGTGCTTCTGCCTACCCTAAATATCAAAGGAACATGGAGGGAAGGGTGAAAGAACGAGAGTGTCTGCAACCTATGCTGCAGAGGTAGGCCACAACTCATGGGCGGGGAGGGGCACTTTGACCTTTTTTCCCTAGGTGCTAAGGGACTTTGTAGTCCAAAGTCAACAATAGGACAATTAGGTAGGTGAGCCACACACAGGCTTCCAGTTGGGTCTCCAATGGTTTAGTGTTGTCACCATCAGGAAACCTGTTCTGTGAGAATGGGTCAACAAACTAATGTTTTTAGGCTATTTCCTGTGCTGGTCGAATGCTTTTTTTAGATTTAAAACCGAAAATACCACATTTGTCTAGTAGATGGCGTTAAGTAGCTTAGCTATTTCCTATGATATGTACAGTGGGGGGAAAATAATTATTTGATCCCCTGCAGGTTTTTATAAGTTTGCCCACTTATAAAGAAATGAAGGGTCTATAATTTTTATCATAGGTGTATTTTAAATGATAGAGACAGAATATCAACCAAAAATCCAGAAAAAACACACGATACCAAATGTTAGAAATTGAGTTGCAGTACAGTGAGTAAAATAAGTATTTGATCCCCAAGCAAAACATGACTTAGTACTTGGTGGAAAAACCCTTGTTGGCAAGCACAGAGGTCAGACCTTTCTTGTAGTTGATGACCAGGTTCGGACACATCTCAGGAGGGATTTTGGTCCACTCTTCTTTACAGATCTTCTCTAAATCCTTAAGGTTTCTTGGCTGTCGCTTGGCAACTCGACGTTTCAGCTCCATCCATGAAGTTTCTATAGGATTAAGGTCTGGAGACTGGCTAGGCCACTCCATGAGCTTAATGTGCCACTCCTTTGTTGCCTTGGTGGTATGTTTTGGGTCATTGTCATGCTGGAAGACCCATCCATGACCCATCTTCAGTGTTCTGGCTGAGGGAAGAAGGTTCTCATCCAAGACTTTTCAATACATTGCCCCGTCCATTGGCCCCTCAATGCGGCAAAGTTGGCCTGTAACTTTAGCAGAGAAACAGCCCCAAAGCACAATGTTTCCACCTCCTGCTTGACTGTAGGGATGGTGTTCTTAGGGTCATAGGCAGCATTTCTCCAAACACGGCGAGTCGAGTTAATGCCAAAGAGCTCAAATTTGGTCTCATCTGACTACAGCACTTTCTCCCAATACTTCTCTGAATAATTTAGATGTTCATTGGCAAACTTCAG
This sequence comes from Aquarana catesbeiana, assembly GCF_042186555.1. Lineage (NCBI taxonomy): Eukaryota > Metazoa > Chordata > Amphibia > Anura > Ranidae > Aquarana > Aquarana catesbeiana. The sequence goes on from NC_133324.1 coordinate 953,772,802, forward strand.
ACAGGCCTGTACATGTGTCTTCTTGAGGAGGGGGACCTTGCGGGAGCTGCAGGATTTCAATTCATGGCGGCGTATTGTGTTACCAATGCTTTGTTTGCTGACTGAGGTCCCAACTGCCTTGAGATCCTTCACAAGCTCCTCCTGTGTAGTTCTGTGGCTGATCCCTCACTTTTCACGATCATCGTTACCCCATGAGGGGAAATCTTGCATGGAGCTCCAGACCGAGAGCGATTGTTGGTTATTTTGTATTTCTTCCATTTGGGAATAATCACTCTAAAAGTCTCCTTCTCACCAAGCTTCTTGCTGATGGTCTTGTAGCCCATTCTAGCCTTGTGCTGGTCTACAATCTTGTCCCTGATGTCCTTTGAGAGCTCTTTGGTCTTGCCCATGATGGTGAGGTTTGAATGGAAGAAAGAGATTCTGTGGATGGTTGTCTTTTATACACATAACGAATTTACCTTTTTACATTGACAAGACTAATCTGTGTAGCACATGAGCACCTACTGTAGCCAGTCTGTGGGAGCCAGAATTATTGTTGGTTGGTAGGGGATCAAATACTTACAGTACATTGAAAAAGTATTCATACCCCTTGAAATTTTCCACATTTTGTCATGTCAACCAAAAACGTAAATGTATTTTATTGGGATTTTATGTGACAGACCAACACAAAGTGGCACATAATTATGAAGTGGAAGGAAAATGATAAATGGTTTTCAAACTTTTTTTACAAAAAATATGTGAAAAGTGGGCCGCACATTTGTGTTCAGCCCCCTTTACTTTGACACCTCTAACTAAAATCTAGGGGAACCTATTTATTTATTTATTTATTATTTATTTATGAAAATGCTTAAAGCGGAGTTCCACACAAAAATGGAACTTCCGCTTTTCGGAACCCTCCCCCCCTCCGGTGTCACATTTGGCACCTTTCAGGGGGGAGGGGGGTGCAGATACCTGTCTAAGACAGGTATTTGCACCCACTTCCGGCATAGACTCCCATGGGAGTCTACGCCTCTTCCCGTCCCCACCACGCTGTCTCCTGGGAAACACACAGCTCCCAGGAGAGAGCGGGGACCACTTGGGACGCGCAGCGCGACTCGCGCATGCGCAGTAGGGAACCGGGAAGTGAAGCCGCAACGCTTCACTTCCTGATTCCCTCACCTAGGATGGCGGCGGCAGCTGCCGAGAACCGAGCGGGTTCTCGGCGTCGCCTGCCGACATCGCTGGACCCTGGGACAGGTAAGTGACCATGTATTAAAAGCCAGCAGCTGCAGTATTTGTAGCTGCTGGCTTTTAATATTTTTTTTTTTTGGCGGTGTGGGTGGAACCTACACAGTCTTACCCGAAGGCCTTGATGCGCAGTGACTTCTGAAGGCCTCGATGATTGCCTTCAGAAGTCACCCTAAAAGGTAAATAGAGTCCACCTGTGTGTACTTTAATCTCAGTATAAATACAGCTGTTCTGTGAAGCCCTCAGAAGTTTGTTAGAGACCCTTAGTGAACAAACAGCATCATGAAGACCAAGGAACACACCAGATAGGTCAGGAATAAAGTTGTGGAGAAGTTTAAAGCAGGGTCAGGTTATAAAATATCCCAAGCTTTTTACATCTCACGGAGCACTGTTCAATCCATCATCTGAAAATGGAAAGAGTATGGCACAACTGCAAACCTACCAAGACATGGCCGTCCACCTAAACTGACAGGCCGGGCAAGGAGAGCATTCATCAGAGAAGCAGCCAAGAGGCCCATGGTAACTCTGGAGGAGCTGCAGAGATCCACAGCTCAGGTGGGAGAATCTGTCCACAGGGCAACTATTAGTCGTGTTCTCCACAAATCTGACCTTTATGGAAGAGTGACAAGAAGAAAGTCATTGTTGAAAGAAAGCCATAAAAGGCCCATTTGCAGTTTGTGAGAAGCCATGTGGGGGACACAGCAAACATGTGGAAGAAGGTGCTCTGGTCAGATAAGACCAAAATTTAACTTTTTGGCCTAAAAGCAAAACGCTATGTGTGGTGGAAAACTAACACTGCACATCACCCTGAACACACCATCCCCACCGTGAGACATGGTGGTGGCATCATCATGTTGTGGGGATGCTTTTCCTCAGCAGGGACAGGGAAGCTGGTCAGAATTGATGGGAAGATGGATGGAGCCAAATACAGAAGAAGAAAATCTGTTATGCCGTGTACACACGAGCGGACTTTTCAGTATCAAAAGTCCAACGGTCTTTCCTTTTTTGTCCGTCCGACTAACATACAGACGAACGGATTTTTCGACCGGACTCGAGTGCGTCGGGAAGATTTGAAACATGTTCCAAAGCTAAAGTCTGTCTGATTTTTGACAGAAAAAGTCAGCTGAAGGTCCGATGAAGCCCACAGACGGTCGGATTGCCCGACGGATTCGTTCCGTTGGACCAGTCTGGTCGAAAAGTCCGGCCTTGTGTACACGGCTTTAGAGTCTGCAAAAGACTTGAGACTGGGGTGGAGGTTCACCTTCCAGCAGGACAACCACCCTAAACATACAGCCAGAGCTACAATGGAATGGTTTAGATCAAAGCATATTCATGTGTTAGAATGGCCCAGTCACAGTCCAGACCTAAATCCAATTGAGAATCTATGGCAAGACTTGAAAATTGCTGTTCACAGACGCTCTCCATCCAATCTGACAGAGCTTGAGATAGTTTGCAAAGAAGAATGGGCAAAAATTTCCCTCTCTACATGTGCAAAGCTGGTAGAGACATCCCCAAAAAGACTTGCAGCTGTAATTACAGGGAAAGGCGGTTCTCCAAAGTATTGACTCCGGGGGGCACCATACAAATGTACCCCCCACTTTTCACATATTTATTCGTAAAAACTTTTGAAAACCATTTATCATTTTCCTTCCACTTCACAATTATGTGCCACTTTGTGTTGGTCTATCACATAAAATCCCAATAAAATACATTTACGTTTTTGGTTGTAACATGACAAAATGTGGGAAATTTCAAGGGGTATGAATACTTTTTCAAGACACTGTATTTTACTCACTGAACTGCAACTCAATTTACAACATTTGTATTGTGTTTTTTCTGGATTTTTGGTTACTATTCTGTCTCTAGCATTTAAAATATTACAAACATTATAGACCCTTGATTTATTTGTAAGTGGACAAACTTACAAAATATGCAGGGGGTCAAATAATTATTTCCCCCACTGTATGGTAGGCAGAAGAAGCAGCCACCCTGGGCACTTACCCCAAATATCATAGGAAATTGGAGGGACGGGTGTGAGATGGGCAGGGTCTGCAAGCTATGCTACAGAGGTACAACTCATGAACGGATGGGCACTTTGACTTTTTCTCCTTTGGTGCTAAAGGAAATTGTTCCTTTATTGGCTACCCCTTTGGGCTACCATTAGGTATGTGACACACAGGCTTTCGATGGGTTCTACAATGGTTCAGTTATGTCACCATCAGGAAACTCACCCTGAGAAATGCCATGCAGCCATCACTGGAGTGCATGTAGACATGAAGCGATTGCAAAAAGGCTACGTGAGATCCACCAAAATGAAACAATAGATGAAACAAAGGACTTTATTTATATATATATAACACAAAATCATGACAGTTATTTATATTTCTTTCCAAATTTTATTCGATTAGAGTTCTCATCTACTAAAATGTCTCTTATCATCCTAATAAATCTCCCCTTAAGCCCACCTACCTCCATGAAATTTTAGAGAGGCCCACATCATATCATATCTGACCACCAATCTCAGGGAAAGTCTTCCCACTGAACTCCAATGTAAGGAACATTCTTCTCACTGATCACCAATGTAAGGAACATTCTTCTCATTGATCACCAATGTAAGGAACATTCTTCTCACTGATCACCAATGTAAGGAACATTCTTCCCACTGATCACCAATGTAAGGAGCATTCTTCCCACTGATCACCAATGTAAGGAACATTCTTCTCACTGATCACCAATGTAAGGAACATTCTTCTCACTGATCACCAATGTAAGGAGCATTCTTCTCAATGATCACCAATGTAAGGAGCATTCTTCTCACTGATCACCAATGTAAGGAGCATTCTTCTCACTGATCACCAATGTAAGGAGCATTCTTCTCACTGACCACCAATGTAAGGAGCATTCTTCCCACTGATCACCAATGTAAGGAGCATTCTTCCCACTGATCACCAATGTAAGGAGCATTCTTCCCACTGATCACCAATGTAAGGAGCATTCTTCCCACTGACCTCCAATGTAAGGAGCATTCTTCTCACTGACCACCAATGTAAGGAGCATTCTTCCCACTGATCACCAATGTAAGGAGCATTCTTCCCACTGATCACCAATGTAAGGAACATTCTCACTGATCACCAATGTAAGGAACATTCTTCCCACTGACCACCAATGTAAGGAACATTCTTCCCACTGATTACCAATGTAAGGAACATTCTTCTCACTGACCTCCAATGTAAGGAGCATTCTTCCCACTGATCACCAATGTAAGGAGCATTCTTCCCACTGATCACCAATGTAAGGGACATTCTTCCCACTGATCACCAATGTAAGGAACATTCTTCTCACTGACCTCCAATGTAAGGAACATTCTTCCCACTGATCACCAATGTAAGGAACATTCTTCCCACTGATCACCAATGTAAGGAACATTCTTCTCACTGACCTCCAATGTAAGGAACATTCTTCCCACTGATTACCAATGTAAGGAACATTCTTCCCACTGATCACCAATGTAAGGAGCATTCTTCTCACTGACCACCAATGTAGAGGGACCTGTTGACTGATTGTGAGTAAATACTTTACTGACCACCAATGTGAGGAGCCATGATTTGTTTAGTTTCATTGTTAATAATGAAGATAATGTTTCTTCTACAGATCATTTTTGGTTCCCCTCCATTCTTTGATTGATTCTTAAATCTACGACTTCCTCTCACTCTGATGTCCCCTGAGCTGTAGATATGGTCATTATTATCAGGGGGGGGGGTGTTCCCCTAAGAACATTTTTTCTGGGCTTCCTCCATGTTGAGAAAAGCTGACCTAATCCACCTTGTAGGATCCAATAGAATCCAGGAGAGGCCTATCCTCTGATCTCAGCAGTTCCTGAGCAGAGAAGCTGATTCCATCGAACGATGGCCGGGATAGAGCAGCGTGTAGAACGTTTCCTAACATACAGCTATTAGGTGAATGTTACTGGTAAATCAATCAATATATAGTCATTGATCGCCCATTGTAGTCTCCTCTAGTGATCCACCCTCCCCCCCTCCCCAGGTCTATGGCGGCATGGAAACCTCATCCCCACTATACACCGCTCAGTGAGCGCCCTCTGCTCTGCAAAATCCTTTTAGAGCTGATCTATAATGTATGACCCTTATATAATGTATCACCTGAAAGCTTTTCCTGCCATTAAGTGGTGGGATAGGTAATAAATATTTCCTCAGCGATCCATCGAGACCAATCACTTACAGGTAACCTCAATACAACAGGGGGGCATGAGGGGGGAGGGGGGGGGGGGGCAGAGGGAATGAGGAACGGTTAGAGCTGGTATAGCGGATACCAAAGACAAATATACACCATTAAATGTATAAATATAAGTAAGGGACCTTGTACCAGTCTCTTGCATCCAAGCTCAGACTGGGAGAGGCAGGGGCGGCACAAGGAGCCAATTGGCTGTGTTTCAGGGGTAGGAGCATGGAGAGAGCAGAGTGATGAGCTCATCAGTCTTCTGCTTCTCATTTCACTGTCCAGTCACAGGGATGGGGCGGGAAAGATTGGGTCTTTTCCCCTACTACGCAAGGCAGAGCTGTGTAAATCTCAGGACTGGATGGACAGAAATACTCCTTTGGCAGGTATGCCGGCTCCCATATAGGTATTATATAGGTATTTCTTTGGTGTGTTCAGCTGTTTGCCTGGAGCTCATCATTTAAGTAGATCTGTCATAAAAAGAATACCGGGGGCCATTGTTAATGGCCCCTCATTCTGAAAATCTGGCCGTCATGCCTATCCATCGGCTTCAGTACTTTCTGGCACTGCAGATGACTAAAGTCAGGAAAGTCAAAAGCTGCTATCCTACACATGGCCGCCATTAGAAATTGTGGGCCCCATAATCCCCCCCCCCCCCCCCTCATACAGCCTGCCCCCTCCACCCCACACAGAGAAGGGGCTTTAAATACCATCTTGTGCCTGCCAAAAATTAAATATAAGTTCCGGGGCCCCATTGGTTCAGCAGAAGGGACTATTTACTCATTTCGGGATTTTAATTTGTCAGGATTCGTGGTGTGGAGGATCCCAAAAATGACTAAATAGTCCCTTCTGTGTCCCCCTTATGGGAAATTTTGTTAATCGCTGGGACCCCCAGCCTGTGAGATAACTGTTCATACCCCCCAATGAAAGGAATTGTACACCTTGAAGAACACCCTGGTTTATGCAGGCAGACCACCGGGACCCTCGGATCCGCAAGAGACCAAATGAAACACGGGAAACAGGCTTGAGTGTGTGTTCATATGATCTCTGATTTGTATCGAATACAACAGTAGTATATATACCAGTAAAAATACATGTCTAAGGGTTATTCAAACTTTACACTCAGTACTTTATTATCAAGAGTTAGGCTGCTTGACTAGATAACAAGAAATAGCTAATGACTTTGCTGACACAAATTCGGCTTAACCACAATATCTCATAGAGTGCGGTTCTATACAAATTTTTAAGCCGATTATGGTAAAATTCACACACATGAAAAGTTCACTTCTACTTTATGTGAATGGAAGAGACTCTTTCCTGCCCCTGGGCCCCCTGTTGAACTGATGGTGGCCTGGGCCCGGTACAGGAGGGCCAGCTCTGCCCCCTATGGGCAGCTCTGATCCTACGCATATATGTTCTTGGGCTGTAATTTTACTTTCGGATGGAACGGGGAAAGGGGGGGGAGATCCTCCACCAGGATTTATTGTTCTTTTCATCCTCATTGAGGAAATTCTCCATGAATTCCTGCCTGGGTGGGGGGGGGGGTGGGGGGGGGATTACCGGGCAACAGATAACATCTGACAGAGGGTCTAACCCCTTCCAAATCCGAGAAAGTCTACATCTTCACCCATTGAAAAGTCCTGAGCTCCTGTTGTCTGAGAATTCAGCATGTGGTATGTTTATAATGCTGGCCATAAACTATACGAAAAATCGTCCGAAATTCGGTCATTTGGCCAGTTCGTTTTTCGGCCAGTTAATGGGCACAAAATCGTTGGGATGTTTTTGAGCCGAAAAAACGAAGGACAAGTTTGGAAATTTTCTGCCGAACGATAAATTGAAAGGTTAATGTGCTTGCTGTCCAAACTGTTTGCGTAAAAAAAAATGAACAAAAAATGGATTCATTTATGTCCACTGAATTATTTATCGGTCATTACATGATGGCGCTATCGTTTGCTTTCACTGCAGAATGTTTGTTTTTCGAAAATGGGTTCAGCTGATTTTTCGTATAGTGTATGGCCAGCATAAGGACACCACACAATGCAGTCAGGTCCCTCACTTTATTAGGTACACCTGTTCAATTGCTTGGTAACACAAATTGCTAATCAGCCAATCACATGGCAGCAACTCAATGCATTTAGTTATCTAGACGTGGTGAAGACGACTTGCTGAAGTTTAAACCCAACATCAGAATGGGGAATAAAGTGGAAATCAAGTGGCCAACAACATGGTTGTTGGTCCCAGACGGGCTGGTCTGAATATTTCAAAAACTGCTGATCTACTGGGATTTTTAACACACACCCATCTCTCGGGTTTACAGAGAATGATGGGAAAAAGAGAAAATATCCAATGAGCGGCAGTTGTGTGACGGCAAATGACTTGTTTATATCAGAGGTCAGAGGAGAATGGGCAGACTGGTTCCAGATAATAGAAAGGCAACAGTAACTCAAATAAATACTCGTTACATCCAAGGTATGCAGAATACCATCTCTGAACACACAACACATGAAACCAGATGGGCTACAGAAGCATTAGACCACACCGGGTGCCACTCCTGTCAGCTAAGAACAGGAAACTGAGGCTACGATTCTCACAGGATCACCAAAATTTAGACAATAGAAGATTGGAAAAACGCTTCCTGGTCTGATGAGTCTTGATTTCAGCTGTGGCATTCAGATGGTCGGGTCAGAATTTGATGTACACAACATGAAAGCATGGATTCATCCTGCCTTGTATCAATGGTCCAGGCTGGTGGTGGTGGTGTAATGGTGTGTCGGATATTTTCTTGGCACACTTTGGGTCCCCTAGTACCAATTGAGCATGGCTTAAACCCCTACCTGAGTATTGTTGCTGACCATGTCCATCCCTTTATGACTACAGTGTCCCCATCTTCTGATGGCTCCTTCCAGCAGGATAATGCACCATGTCACAAAGCTCCAATCATCTCACCACTGGACAATGAGGTCTCTGTACTCCAATGGCCTCCACACTCACCACATCTCATCAAATAGAGCACCTTTGGGTTGTGGTGGAAACGGGAGATTCCCATCATGGATGTGCAGCCGACAAATCTGCAGCAACTGTGTGATGTTATCATGTCACTTTGGACCAAAATCTCTGAGGAACGTTTCCAACACCTTGTTGTAGCTATGCCACGAAGAATGAAGGCAAAATGGGGTCCAACCAGGTACTAGCAAGGGGGACCTATTAACGTGGCTGGTGAGTGTATATGTAACACCCCCGAAGAAGACCCTTCTCCTGACAGCACATATATGTTTGAGGTTGGTGTAAATGGGTTAAAGAAGGACTAGGCAGCCTCTAGGTAGGACTGTTCTCTGGCCCTGGTTCAACAAAACTCGTCTCACTCTCTGCGTCCCCGCTGGGGAGATTCACCCTATTGATGCTGGTGACCATTGTCACCAAAACAGAAAGTGAGGGTAACGCCAAAATTTTACAGTTGTCACCAGGAAAGGAATTTAGGCAAAATCTTCCAATGGGGACACCAGTTTGGGTCTAATGCCCTGTACACACGGTCGGACATTGATCGGACATTCCAACAACAAAATCCATGTTTTTTTTCAGACGGATGTTGGCTCAAACTTGTCTTGCATACACACGGTCGCACAAAGTTGTCAGAAAATCCGATCGTTCTGAACGCGGTGACGTAAAACACGTACGTCGGGACCATAAACGGGGCAGTGGCCAATAGCTTTCGTCTCTTTCATTTATTCTGAGCATGCGTGGCACTTTGTGCGTCGGAATTGTCCACACACGGGCGGAATTGACGCAAACGGATTTTGTTGTCGGAAAATTTTATAGCAAGCTCTCAAACTTCATGTGTCAGAAATCCCGATGGAAAAAGTCCGATGGAGCCCACACACGGTCGGAATTTCCGACAACAAGCTCCGATCGCACATATTCCGTCGGAAAGCCCGACCGTGTGTACAGGGCATAAGAGTGAAATTCTTTTCAATTTGGGAGATTTCCTCTAAATTCCTCTTGGGTCTCTGGGACAGGAAGTGAAGGGAAATTTCCCCAACAATACACAGAACAAGAAAAAGCAAAAATGATCTGACTGGGGTTAACCTCTTCCTTGCTGTATCCACAATTTTTAAAAAAAATTTCTATACATTAACTTTAAGACTCAGCTTCACAGATGTGTCCTGTATGAAATGTTAGCCGGGATTTGTCTTTTTATCACAGACAGCCCTCGGAATGCCGTAGACATGTTGGCAGGAATGATTCTGTCTCCTTACCCGATGGGAATACATCTGTCGTCACACTGCTCCTCGGTGAAATATTCATTCCTGTGTTTGTTATTTATGACAGTTCACAGCCAATTAGGGCCATAAAAGTGTAATGAGGGAAGGCGGTAATAATTTATGGCATTGTTTGATTGGTGGTATTTAAAGCAGAACTCTAGACAAAAATAACAAGATAAAAACAGAAGAGCCCATTAAAAGATAACATAAGAAAACCTGCTTTTGCTGCAATATTCTCCTACAATCCAGAGATTTCCTCCGCAGTACATTTTACTGCCACTAGATGTCCTCGGCCTGACGGCCAGCATCAATCAACCGACTGACTCTGATTCCAGCTTATCTGGTGATTGGACAATGAAAAAGAAGACCTCATTGCTCTGTTATTATGCTCTCATGCTTCTTGACATCACATTAACTGATTGGCTCCTTATGCTGTTTGCCCCTCTCCCCCAGTCTGAGCTCTGCCATTCTTGGACAATTTTCTTTGAAGCAATCCATGATGATTGGATTAAGGCATCTTAAGGTAGGAATATAAATGCTGGGGTATGTTCCTGACACACAATAGAACTGAAGAAGTGTCTTGGCTAAGCTTCTAAACATCTTGTCGGTGAAGGATCTAATTTATCCAGGTCATGGTATATCTAGCCTCATTTAGTCACACTCAGATGGACTTACCCAGCCACGTCTTCAGTTCCTGGAGCAGCCATTCTTAACCAGGGTTCCATGGAAGTCTAGGGTTCCTACAGAAATGGGCAAGGGTTCCTTGAGCTGTGGATAACTGACCTTCCATGATATGGTGCCTACACCAGGTGCAACATCACTTGGCAGAACCAGAGTCATAATTGTTATGCAGTGTACACACGGTCGGATTTTCTGATGGAAAAAGTGCGATCGGATTGTGTTGTCGGAAATTCCGATCGTGCGTGGGCTCCATCGGACTTTTCCCGTCGGAATTTACGACACACAAAGTTTGAGAGCAGGATATAAAATTTTCTGACAACAAAATCAGATCGGTTAAATTCTGATCGTGTGTACACAAATCCGACGCACAAAGTGCCACGCAAGCTCAGAATAAATTAAGAGACAAAAGCTATTGGCTACTGCCCCGTTTATAGTCCCGACATACGTGTTTTACGTCACCGCGTTCAGAGCGTTCGGATTTTCCGACAACTTTGTGCGACCGTGTGTATGCAAGACAAGTTTGAGCCAACATCCGTCGGAAAAAATCCATGGATTTTGTTGTCAGAATGTCGGATCGTGTGTACAGGGCATAAGGGTGGCATTCTGGTCACCAATGTAGGGGAAGTATTCTTCCCACTGACCACCACCAATGTAAGGAGCATTCTTCCAATGACCACCAATGAACTAATCTAAGCAGGGCTTCCTTAAGACCTGAAAACTACAAGGGTTCTTTTGGGGTAAAAAGTTTGAGAAAGGCTGTCCTAGAGTGTCATGAAGATACCCCAGCCTTTATATTCACTCCTTAAAACACTTTAATCCAATCACCATGGAATATTATAGATGATGATTGTCCAACACCAACAATGGGATTATGTAACTAGAACAGGGGTGGTTCCTCAACTTTCCCACCTCCCATCCTGTTCTTGGACAATGACACCTACACATCCCATGGTGGTTGGATTAGGGTATGAATATAAATGCTGGGGTATGTTCCTGACAACCAGTAGAACCGAAAAAGTGGCTTGGACAAGCTTCATAACATCTTGTCGGTAAAGGACCTCATTTATCCAGGTCATGGTATATCTAGTTGTAGCTAGTTACATTCAAATTAACTTACCCAGCCACTTCTTCAGTTTCTAGAGCAGCCATTCTCAACCAGGGTTCCTCCAGAAGTGGCCAAGGGTTCCTTGAGCTGTGGCTAACTGACTCTCCACAATAGCCAGAGGTATAACTGTAAGGGTGGCATTCTGTCGAACACTGTAGGGTGTGTATTCTGGCCACCACTGTAGGGGTAGTATTCTTCCCACTGATCATCACCAATGTAAGGATTATTCTTCCAATGACCACCATTGAATTGACCTTAGCAGGGGCTCCTTTAGTCCTGAAAACTATTACAAGGGTTCTTTTGGGGTAAAAAGGTTGAGAAAGGCTGTCCTAGAGTGTCAGGAAGATACCTCAGCCTTTACAGTATATTCACACCCTAAAACAACCTAATCCAATCATTATGGAATGTGTGGACATTGATTGTCCAACATCAATAATGGAATTATATAACTAGTTCCATAACTTTCCCAACTCTCATCCTGTTCCTGGACAATAACATCTACATATTCCGTGGTTGGATTATAGGGTACTATAAAATGCTAGGGTATGTTACTGACACTCAACAGAACTGAAGAAGTGGCTTGGATAAGCTTCAAAACATCTTGTTGGTGAAGGACCTCATTTATCCAACTTCAGACAGCATGTGCCTTCTTGAGGAGGGGGACCTTGCGGGCGCTGTAGGATTTCAATCCATGGTGGCGTATTGTGTGACCAATGGTTTGGTTGGTGACTATTGTCCCAACTGCCTTGAGATCATTCACAAGCTCCTCTCGTGTAGTTCTGGGCTGATCCCTCACTTTTCTCATGATCCTCCATACCCCATGAGGGGAAACCTTGCATGGAGCTCCAAGGGCGATTGATGGTTATTTTGTATTTCTTCCATTTGTGAATAATCACTCCAACAGTTGTCTCTTTCTCACCAAGCTTCTTGCTGATGGTCTTGTAGCCCATTCCAGCCTTGTGCAGGTCTATAATCTTGTCCCTGACATCCTTTGGCGACTCTTTGGTCTTGCCCATGATGGTGGGTTTGAATGGAAGAAAGACATTTTGTGGACAGGTGTCTTTATACACGTAATGTGTTGTCATTAGGAGCACCTTCTTACATTTTTTTTTTTGCATTCTTTTAAGAATTTTAAAGTATTGCAATGCAAAAAAACACATGAAAAACACTCACTACAAACTACCACATGAACACATACTGTAGCCAGCCAGAATTATTGTTGGTTGGTAGGGGATCAAATACTTATTTTATTCACTGGACTGCAACTCAGTTTATAACATTTGATTGTCCACCACCAACAATGTGATTATAAAACTAGAACATGGAGGTTCCTAAACTTGTCCACCTTCGATCCTGTTCTTCAACATTCCATGGTGGTTGGATTAGGCTATGGATATAATTGCTATAGGGAATGTTCCTGACATTCATTAGAATTGAAGAACTGGTTTGGTAAGCTATGAAATATATTTAACATTACAAAACAAGTCCAGTTAAATATACATGACTAACCTCTACTAGATATAGCGTGACCTAGTTAAAGGAGAACCTTCACAGACAGCCCATGGGTTATTTATATGAGCTCCTCTAAGTTCCAGACCTTCTTAAGAGTAAAGAGTCTACAGTAATTCATCCTTCCCTTGATGTCCTTCATCCCTTGTGGGGTCCTTTACAATCCATCAACTCCATATACCACTACATATACTGTAGCCAGTCTGTGGGAGCCAGAATTATTGTTGGTTGGTCGGGATCAAATACTTATTTTATTCACTGGACTGCGACTCGGTTTATAACATTTGATTGTCAACCACCAACAATGTGATTATAAAACTAGAACATGGAGGTTCCTAAACTTGCCCACCTCCAATCCTGTTCTTCGACATTCCATGGTGGTTGGATTAGGTTATGAATATAATTGCTATGGGGAATGTTCCTGACATACATTAGAATTGAAGAACTGGTTTGGTAAACTATGAAATATCTTCAACATTACAGAACAAGTCCAATTAAATATACATAACTAACCTCTACTAGATATACCATGACCTAGTTAAAGGAGAACCTTCACAGACAGCCCGTGGGTTATTTATATGAGCTCCTCTAAGTTCCAGACCTTCTTAAGAGTAAAGTGTCCACAGGAATTCATCCTCCCCTTGATGTCCTTCATCCCTTCTGGAGTCCTTTACAATCCATCACCTCCATATACCCCCCACCTAAGGACCCCTGAACTGTACACATACCTTTGTTCTACATCCCTTCCCCCCACGTACCTTACTCTACCTTTCCTTGCCTCTCCCCTCTATCTGTCATTCTGTTTCTTCTCTCATTCCTCGGGCATCCCTGGTGGCCCCATACTTGGAGTAACACATATCATTTAATATATGTAATTGGATTTACTGCCAGGACTCTCCTTCTCTATGTAATTTTCTATATCCCTCTGTGGACGTTCTGAGATAAGACGTTCTCCGTGATTTGTGCTAGGGCTGTATGAACCTCGGGCATTCGCTATATCCTGAAATTTGACTCGATCTGTGTGAGTTGCCTTGTGATGTTCCGTGATGCTTCTCTCTATAACTCATTACTTTCTTCTTCTCTGCACCGAATAAAAACTTATTATGTAAAACAACCCTTCCCCAGTCTATCCAAGACTAATAGGAAATTGACTTCGCATACACTGGGGGATGGAAATCCTAATAATGATCTTCTCTGGTTTGCTCAATTTTGCTCTGTTACATTTACCATTCAAAATGTTTGTTATATCTGTTTGATACATCTCCTCTCGATTGTAGTCCACTCTTATATCAGGGTCTCCATCAGAGTCCCCCTATATCAGAATCCCTGTTAGAGTCTCCCCTTACATCAAAGTCTTCATCAGAGCCCCCTTACATCAGTGTGCCCATCAGAGCCCCCTTACATCAGGGTCCCCATCAGAGCCCCCTTACATCAGTGTGCCCATCAGAGCCCCCTTACATCAGGGTCCCCATCAGAGCCCCCTTACATCAGGGTCCCCATCAGAGCCCCCTCACATCAGGGTCCCCATCAGAGCCCCCTTACATCAGTGTGCCCATCAGAGCCCCCTTACATCAGGGTCCCCATCAGAGCCCCCTTACATCAGTGTGCCCATCAGAGCCCCCTTACATCAGGGTGCCCATCAGAGCCCCCCTTACATCAGGGTGCCCATCAGAGCCCCCTTACATCAGGGTTCCCATCAGAGCCCCCCTTACATCAGGGTGCCCATCAGAGCCCCCTTACATCAGGGTTCCCATCAGAGCCCCCTTACATCAGGTTCATAGTCAGAGTCTCCCCTTTCATCAAAGTCTTTATTAGAGCCCCCTTCCATCAGGGTCCCTATGAGAACCCCTTACATTAGAGTCTCCCTCACATCAGGGTCCCTATTAGAGCCCTCCTTACAACATGATCCCCATCAGAGCCCTCCTTACATCAGGGTCCCCATCAGAGTTCACCTTTACCTCAGAGTCCTCATAAGAGTCCCTCCTTACATTAGTGTCCCTCCTTGGATCAGAACCCCCCCTTACATCGGGTTCTTCATCAGAGTGTCCCCTTACTTCGGAGTCTTCATCAGAGCCCTCCTTACATTAGGGTCCCCATCAGAGTCTCTCTTACATCAGGGTCCTCATCAAAGCCCACACTTACCTCAGAGTCCTCATAGGGATCCCTCCTTATATCAGAATCCCCCCTACATAAAGGTCTTCATCAGAGTCTCCCCTTACATCGGGGTCCCCATCAGAGGCCACCTTATATCAGCATTCACATAGAGCACCCCTTACATCAGAAACCTCCCTTACATCAGGGTCTTCATCAGAGTCTCCCATTTTATCAGGGTCTTCATCAGAACCTCCCTTATATCAAAGTCTCCCTTACATCAATTTCTTCATCAGAGTCTTCCCGTGCATCAGAGTCTTAAACCAATAATAGCTGATAATTGCCACTTTTACTTCTCTTCCTCCTTTAAGGCCAACTAAGTACACCTCCACCGCGATTCGGCTTACCATGGAGCTATTCTCATTGCAAGCCTGATTCTAGCTGGTATGAAGGTACCTAATATAGAAAACAGATTTCATGCAACTACAGTGGCTGGATTGAAAAATTACTCCATGCCACCAATTTATATATTGGTCTGCGGTTCATTGGTACAACGTACATACGCTGATCAGCCATAACTTCATGACCACCCACCTAATATTGAGTAGGTTCTTCTTTTGCTGCCAAAACAGCCCTGACCCATCGAGGCATGAACTCCACCAGACCTCTGAAGGTATGCTGTAGTATCTGGCAATTAGCCGTCCTGTTAGTCCTGTAAGTTGTGAGGTGGAGCCTCCATGGATCGGACTTGTTTTTCCAGCACATCCCACAAATGCTCGATTGGATTGAGATCTGGAGATTTTGGAGGCCAATTCAACAGTTGTGTTCCTCAAACATCCTTAAACCATTGATGCAGTATGGCAGGGCGTATTATCCTGTTGAAAAAGACCATTGCCTTCAGGGAATACCGTTTCCATGAAAGAGTGTACTTGGTCACCAAAAATGTTTAGGTAGGTGGTACAAGATAAAGTAACATCCACATGAATCATAGGAGCCAGGGTTTCCCAGCAGAACACTGCCCAACGTATTAGACTTTCTCCACCGGCTTCTTTCATTACTGCATCCTGGTGCCATCTCTTCCCCAGGTAAGTGAAGCACACACACCAAACCATCCACATGATGTAAAAGAAAATGTTATTCATCAGCCCAGGCCACCTTCTTCCATTGCACCGTGGTCCAGTTCAGACGCTCACGTGCCCATTGTAGGCACTTTTGGCTGTGGACACGGATCAGCCTGGGCAACCTGACTGGTCTGTGGCTACGCAGCCCCATATACAACAAACTGCGATGCCCATTATTTGTGCTTCCAACACACCAACCTCAACGTTCTGCCTAACATATCACACCTTTCAGATGTCATTGTAATGAGATAATCAATGTTATTCCCCTAACCTATCAGTGGTCATAAAGTTACATAGGTTGAAAAAAGAAGTCCATCTAGTTCAACCAAAAAAAAAATTATAATAATAATACAATCCCATATACACAATCCTTTACCCACAGTTGATCCAGAGGAAGGCAAAAAAAAAAAAAAACAGCAAAGCATGATCCAATTTGCTACTGCAGAGGTAAAAATTCCTTCCTGATCCCAGAGAGGCAATCAGATATTCCTTGGATCAACTTTACCTATAAATGTCAGTACCCAGTTATATTATGTACATTTAGGAATGAATCCAGGCTTTTCTTAAAGAACCACCTCTGGAGGGAGTCTATTCCATATTTCCATATTTTCACAGCTCTTACTGTAAAGAAACCTTTCCGTATTTGGAGGTGAAATCTCTTTTCCTCTGGGTGTAAAGAGTGCCCCCTTGTCCTCTGTGATGACCTTAAAGTGAAAAACTCAACACCAAGTTCACTGTATGGACCCCTTATGTAATTGTACATGTTGATCATATCCCCCCTTAATCTCCTCTACTTAAGAGAGAATAAATTCAGTTCCTCTAATCTTTCCTCATAGCGGAGCTCCTCCATGCCTCTTATCAGTTTGGTTGCCCTTCTCTGCACTTTCTCCAGTTCCCCAATATCATTTTTGAGAACTGGTGCCCAAAACTGAACTGCATATTCCAGATGAGTTCTTACTAATGATTTGTACAGGGGGGGGAAAATATATCTCTCTCTTTGGAGTCCATACCTCTCTTAATACAAGAAAGGACTTTGCTCGCTTTGGAAACTGTAGCTTGGCATTGCATGCTATTATTAAGCTTATGATCTACTAAAATCCCCAGATCCTTCTCCACCACGGATTCCCCCAGTTGTACTCCCCCTAGTATGTATGATGCATGCATATTCTTAGCCCCCAAGTACAGAACTTTACATTTATCAACATTAAACCTCATTTACCACATAGTTGCCCAATTAGACAGAGCATTGAGATCGGCTTGTAAATTGGAGACATCCTGTAAGGACATTATTCCACTGCATAGCTTGGTGTCATCTGCAAAGACAGAAATGTTACTTTTGATCCCAGACCCAATATCATTTATAAAGATATTAAAGAGTAAGTGTCCCAACACTGAACCTTGGTGTACACCACTGATAACCTTAGACCATTCAGAGTAAGAATCATTAACCACTACTCTCTGAATTCTGTCTTTTAGCCAGTTTTCTATTCATTTACAAACTGATATTTCCAAGCCTGTAGTTTTCACCTTACACATGAGCCGCGTGTGGGGAACTGTGTCGAACGCTTTTGCAAAATCCAAGTATACCACGTCCACAGCCACCCCTCTGTCCAAGGTTTTACTTACCTCTTCATAAAAAGAAATCAGATTTGTTTGACAACTTCTGTCTTTCATAAATCCATGCTGTCTGTTGCTTAACCACTTCAGCCCCGGAAGATTTGGCTGCTCAATGACCAGGCCATTTTTTGCGATACGGCACTGTGTCAATTTAACTGACAATTGCGCGGTCGTGCGACGCTGTAGCCAAACAAAATTGATGTCTTTTTTTTCCCCCACAAATAAAGCTTTCTTTTGGTGGTATTTGATCACCCCTGTGGTTTTTATTTTTTGCGCTATAAAAAAAGAGCGGCAATTTTGAAAAAAATACAATATTTTGTACTTTTTGCTATAATAAATATCCCCAATTTTTTATGTTTAGGCCGATATGTATTCTTCTACATATTTTTGGCAATAAAAATCGCAATAAGCGTATATTGATAGGTTTGCGCAAAAGTTATAGCGTCTACAAAATAGGGGATAGATTTATGGCAATTTTATTTATTTATTCCTTTTTTTAATAGTAATAGCGGAGATTTGCGATTTTTATCGAGATTGCGACATTATAGCGGACACATCGGACACTTTTGACACATCTTTGGGTCGATTGAGAATTATAAAAGTGATCGGTGCTATAAAAAGCACTGATTACTGTATAAATGTCACTGGCAGGGAAGGGGTTAACACTAGGGGGCGATCAAGGGGGTTAACTGTGTTCCCTAATGTGTGTTCTAACTGTAGGGGGAGGGGACTGACTATAGGAGATGACAGATCGTGATTCCTAGCTGTTAGGAACTCACTATCTGCATCTCCTCTCCTCACAGAATAGGGATTTGTGTGTTTACACACACAAACGTCCCTGTTCTGCCTCTCGTGCCCGCGATCGCGCGTGGCTGGAGGTCGTCGCAACTGCCGGTTACGAGCGGCTGAACCCTCGCAGTGCAGCGAGCGCGTGCCCTGCTAGCCCGCTTAAAGGAGCCGACTTACAGCTATAACGGTTCAGGGGATCGTGCTGACCTGCCGCAGTATAATGACAGCGGCTGGTCGGCAAGTGGTTAAAATATTTTTTCCAGCAAGAACTGGTCTATGTGGTCTTTTATTAAACTCTCCAGTATATTCCCAACTATAGAAGTTAAACTAACAGGTCTATAGTTAATTGGTAAAGATTTTGATCCCTTTTTAAATATGGGCACCACATTGGCCCTACGCCAATCCAGTGGTACCATTCAAGTCATTAACGAGTCCTTAAATATTAGAAACAATAGTCTTGAAATGACAGAGCTCAATTCTTTTAGGATCCGTGGGTGGATGCCATCTGGTCCAGGTGCTTTATCCACCTTTATTCTGTCTAAATATTTCTGGCCCCTTTCACTTTTGAGCCATTGTGGATCATTTGGGGATGTTTCACCCCCATTACCACTCCCATTATGGACATGAGCTCCCCCATGCTCCTTTGTGTACACAGAGCTAAAGAAAGTATTTAATAAATTTGCCTTCCCTTTGTCCCCAGTCACCCACTCTAGATTATTTTAAAAAGGGCCTACATGCTCAGACATGACCTTTTTACTATTAATATATTTGAAGAATTTTTGGGGGTTTGTACTACTGTCTTTTGCAATCTGTTGTCTGTTTTGAATTTTTGTGTCCGCGATTTACCTTTTACATATTCTGTTATATTCTTTGTAACATTTAAACGTTGATAGATTTTCTTCATCTTTATATTTTTTTAAAAGCTCTTTTTTATTGTTTATAGCCATTTTAACTTTGGCTGTGAGCCACATAGGTTTTATTTTCAGTCTTTTAAACTTATTGCCCATGGGAATATACTTTGCAGTGAGTTCACATACATTAGTTATGGCTGATCAGTGTATATCCCTGAATAATAGTACAGCAATGGATCTGGAACATTCAAGTTAGTCATATATAATGAGATCTTCTTTTTTTTTCTATCTTCACAGATTCCATTCATCAGTTGGTCCTGAACATGGCTCTTTGGGCTCTTTGGTGGCCCTGAGAAAAAAACATCAGTAAGCTTCACATTTTTGCACTGGTGTGCGTCCATTGGGATGGTAACCATTGTCAGCTACACTGGAGGCCAGTCTGCACTGTGATTTCTGGGTATAAGAAGGTTTCACAAGCTTGGAATCATTTACCAGGATTATTTCTTTTAATAAAGGTGGAACATTTAAGAGAACTGCCATTGAATCCTGGATGTTTGTGGTAGAATTGCGGTAAACTTTGGCAATATTGACAAGAAGTTTCTCTGTGGGTTAAAGATCCAATTTCAAGAGACTTGTAAAGCTCAACCCATGAGCTGCTGCCAAGAGGTTTAGAGTGCTCGTCTTAGAAAGATTATAAAGATCCTCCCAAGAGGAATATTGGGCTCCTCCCAGGAGGATTAATACACCTAACCAAGGAGGATTATTGAGCTCTACCCAGGAGGATTGCAAAGCTTCTTTAAAAAGGATTACAGAACCCCCACTCAGGAAGATTAAAAAGCTCCTCTCATGAGAATTTTAAAGCTTCTTTACCCCAAAGTATTATAAAGCTCCACCCAAGAGGATTATATAGCTCCACACAGAAACATTTTTGAGCTCTGCCCTCTAGGATTATAGAGAATTTAAAAGCTACAGCCAAGAAGGTTATCAAGCCTTAGACATCTTCTTTCAATACCTATACACCGGTTTACCTGAATCTCACACCGGGCACGCCTCTCTATTCCAGAGCCACATACTGCCTGCAATGGGTTCTAGACTGTCAATCGGAGCGGTAGTGGCCATTTCTTTTAACTGTGTGATCGCCTTGCTTATTCTAATATTATTTCTCATTTTATGTAAAGCTTGCCAGACCCCCTCTTGTCCCAGTTCCAGCCCTTCTTCAGAGTCAGAAAATAGAAATGAGGAGAAGTATCTCCTACAACCGTGAGCCATCAATCCTCTGTTGTAAAGTATCGCATTCACATTGCACTAATCCCAATAATATTCCGCCGCTTTTCGACCGCCACTAATATGTAATCACGTCCACTGCACAGTCTGCACGTGACTTCCGCATGGTAATATTGCACCTTTCTCTGCACCTCTTACTTTTATAACTTCTCTATGCCTACAGGGGTCCAGATGATAGCAGCAGATCTTCTTCATCAACGATAGCCTAAGAGCACAAGTGTTATGAAAAACCCTGGAGCAAAAAGAAAAACTTGTAAATGCGATAGTTTGTAGAGAGAACTCAATACGTTTGCTGTTATATCTCGGTCTTCCTTTCAGTGGCTTGGAACAATGGCATAGTGTTTGGATTAACTCAGGTCAGTATGAGGATTGCTCCAGGAAAACGACATACAATGTACTGTTATTGCTCCACACGGTCTGTTGGTTCTTTTTCCTTAATGCTCAGCAGAGAGTACTATGGAAAAATCAAAAATACGGACACAGGACTCCAAAAGATAAAGAAACAGGGCTTTGGCTCTCCAGCCTTTGCAATAACTAATGAGCAGCTACTGCTCTTACGCGATCAAACAGATAATGGTTTCAGGAGTCTGAGGTTTAGGTAGCACCTAGTTTTAAGGGTTTAATTGGCTATGGGAACCATCTGGCTAACAATAGGGTGAAACAATCCAAGATAAACATGTGATGTTCCCTTGATTACGTCTATCGTGATTCAGGTGACCTTCTAAGGTTTAGTTGACCCTTGCAACCTCTCAGTCTCCCCACCAAAGATGGGACACTTGTGATAGAGAATAGTGAATTACCTTAACCTATCCTAATGTCCTTTACAGTATAGCAATAAGGGGAGGCAATTGCTCTGCATTCTCAGTTATTCTCCCATTTTAAGAAGATGGGGGGTTATTTAGGAGTAGGCAACTTAGGTACACACCAGCGAAGGAATTTTGCAAGGAAATGAGCAAATAACCCAGTGTGACCTACAATATGAGATAAATATCACTACAGGAGGCTTATATATCCTTCATTGTATAGCTGTAATATCAATACAATGTCCGATGTTCACTAGTGAAAAACAATTTTTGTACTTGGTAGGAGTTGCACTGTTAGCAGATGACCACTGTCTGTTTATGTAGTTTGACCTCTGTCATCAGTCCTATTGGAGATGGAGGAAAACTGACCAGTCACCCTTGTCTGTGTTGGCCACCTGTGTAACGGCGTTTTATGGTGTTCTTGTGTGAGACAAGGTAACCTTTGTGCTTCCATGTGTTAGGGGGGGAGGGGGGGGGCATTAGGTTCTGCAAGGCCGAGGGAAGTATAAGAATATATACTATATGGCCAACAGTTTGTGAACATCCAACCATCACACCTCTATGAGCTTGTTGGACATCCCTATCCAAAACCTTGGCCACTTTAAAATCCCTTTTGTTTTAAAACCCAACTCTACTCATGTGGGAAGGCTTCCCATTTGTGAGGTCAGGCGCTGATGTTGTAGGAGAAGACCTGGCTCATATGGCCTTCCAATTCCCAAAGGTGTTCAGTAGGGTTGAGGTCATGGTGCTGTGCAGGCCATTGAAGTTCCTCCACAGCATGGTGCCCATACATAGACTTCCAGGCTTATAGCAGGCCCATCATGGTGCCCACACACAGACCTCCAGGCTTCTAGCAGGCCCATCCTTGTGTCCACACATGGACTTCCAGACTTATAGCAGGTCCATCTGGCGGCCCACACACAGACCTCCAGACTTATAGCAGGCACATCCTGGTGCCCATACATGGACTTCCAGGCTTATAGTAGGCCCATCCTGTTGCCCACACACGGACTTCCAGGCTTATAGCAGGCCCATCGTGGTGACCACACACAGACCTCCAGGCTTCTAGCAGGCCCATCCTTGTGCCCACACATGGGGCAACCTGGGAGTTCTGAAACCTATATGCTTGGCCCAGTCACCCTTCCTTGGATTGGCAGCGTGATGGGAAGCCCCGGTGATCAGTTATGAGGTACAAGGGGGAATCAGGCAAAGCACCACTGTCCTATGAGAAGTGGGTGTTTATGTTTTAGACTTTCCAGAGCACCTGGGAATCTCCAGAACTGAGGTTGCTGTCCATGGTTCAGCTCATGAGCATTGAATTCCTTACAGTTACCATATAAAGTTGAACTCCAGCCATAACATTTGGAAAAACTTGTAAAAAGTAAATATTTGCATCAAATTGGTATAGCCTTTTGTGAGAAGATTTCCCCTTACTTCCTGTCCCTCTGACAACCTGTGACAGCAGGACAGGAAATGAGGAGAATGGTTGTCACTGTGGCAGGAAGACACAAATGATAACCTGACAGATCTAAGAATTCCATGTTATACTGGTAAAATGGGCTTTGGTGTTCCTAACAGGGAGCTTTCTCATCACTTTCTTGTCTTGGCAGTAAGGGAGGGGAAATCTCTCCATTGGACCCAGCCCTCAGGGGTTCCATGCTTTCCCCATTCTCCCCAAGTAGCAGTTGGGTTTTAGAGCTCATTACCAGGCAAAAATGAATTTATGAATCTTATTATACATGTGGGTAATAAATACATTTTTCCTCTGGTGTCCTCAAGATTTTTGCTAGCATTGGCCAGAAGTCTGATCCTCCCGAAGCTTTTCCTGCAGGGGACAAGACATGTGTGCCTTCTGTATGTGACCGGTCCCCATGACACGCCCGTGTAGTTTTTGCCTTCTATTGCATTGACTGAACCACATCTATGCAATCTAAACTTTGGGTGGATTTATTCCAATCTGATTATTTCTGCCAAGCTTCACCCACCCCACCCCTTGTGAGGATCATAGCACAATGCACATACACCCACTGCTCAAAGAGCCTGCCCACAAATGCTAATCATGTCTGAATGAATATGGGAAAAGTAATATTAAAGAGCTCCCCATGAATAAAGAATGAGATGTGGGGAGTGCTTCGAAACCCTCCACCGGCAGACAGGAAATTAGACCATTTTCCAGACATTGAGTGATGACATCACTGGCCATAATAATGAGTAGACATTTTCCAGACATTGACTGATGACATCACTGGCCAAAATAATAAGTAGACATTTACCGGACCTTTAGTGATGGCATCACTGGCCATAAAAATGAGTAGATATTTTCCAGACATTGAGTGATGACATCACTGGCCATAAAAATGAGTAGATATTTTCCAGACATGGAGTGATGACATCACTGGCCATAATAATGAGTAGACATTTTCCGGACATTGAGTGATGACATCACTGGCCAAAAAAACGAGTAGATATTTTCCAGACATGGAGTGATGACATCACTGGCCATAAAAATGAGTAGACATTTTCCAGACATTGAGTGATGACATCACTGGCCATAAAAATGAGTAGACATTTTCCGGACATTAATGATGACATCACTGGCCATAAAAATGAGTAGATATTTTCCAGACATTGAGTGATGACATCACTGGCAATAATAATGAGTAGATGTTTTCCGGACATTGAGTGATGACATCACTGGCCATAAAAATGAGTAGATATTTTCCGGACATTGAGTGATGACATCACTGGCCATAAAAATAAGTAGATATTTTCCAGACATGGAGTGATGACATCACTGGCCATAATAATGAGTAGACATTTTCCGGACATTGAGTGATGACATCACTGGCCTTAAAAATGAGTAAACATTTTCCGGACATTGAGTGATGACATCACTGGCCATAAAAATGTGTAGACATTTTCCAGATATTGAGTGATGACATCACTGGCCATAAAAATGAGTAGACATTTTCCGGACATTGAGTGATGGCATCACTGGCCATAAAAATGAGTAGACATTTACCAGACATTGAGTGATGGCATCACTGGCCATAAAAATGAGTAGACATTTACCAGACATTGAGTGATGGCATCACTGGCCATAAAAATGAGTAGACATTTACCAGACATTGAGTGATGGCATCACTGGCCATAAAAATGTGTAGACATTTTCTGGACACTGAGTGATGACATCACTGACCATAAAAATGTGTAGATATTTTCCAGACATTGAGTGATGACATCACTGGCTATACAAATGAGTAGACATTTTCCAGACATTGAGTGATGACATCACTGGCTATACAAATGAGTAGACATTTTCTGGACATTGAGTGATGACATCACTGGCCATAAAAATGTGTAGAAATTTTCTGGACATTGAGTGATGACATCACTGGCCATAATAAGGAGTAGACATTTTAACAGCACTGTGCAGTGCAGTAAATCATAGAGCTGCCCCTCCCAGTCCTGATGTTCAGGAGATTAGCGAAAGCTAACTTAATTGCAGATTTGGTCATTTTACCTGCAAAAAAAATAAAAATAAAAATGAACATACACAGATTGTGTTGAGCTGTTTGTCTGGATCTCAGCTTTAGAGAGTCAAAAACTGACCAATAGGAAGCCAGGGTAGGCATTGATCTTACAAGCCACGGGTTGGGACGGCATTGTGTTAGGAGGCACCAAATCTTCTTCCACCATAGAACTTCCACTGAGAGAAATGTGATTTCCTGTTGTAGCGGATTCTGCACCCTATAAACCAGATTGTGTATAGCGAGCACCGCGTGTCACCACTTCTCATGTAATGACTGTTCAATAAACTCAGTTCCAGCTTTATCATCCCGTGTGTCTTATGTCTCTAGTCACTACAATCAGGTAACCGCCAATGATTTCCAACGGTGACCCAGTGCTGCAAGGAAACTACCACTGAAATGTTAGACGAGATCTACACCCCATCTGTATAATCTCATACAATCTGTAACATGTTCATGTCATCTTCAATATATTTCCATCTGCAGCTTTCATAATAATAATCACTGGTGATCCTGCCCTGATGGTCTTTGCTCAGGCACTTCCTGTTATAGGGCGACAACTGTCTCAAAAATGTTCTCCTATGTTGTCAACTGGAAAATTATAGAAGGCATCAAGTGCGGCCCCCGACACCTCCAGAGGGCCACAAAACAGCAACGCCAAAACATTTTGGTACTGCTGAATTTTTTGCAGCAATTCATAATGCACACAGAAGGAGTTGGAGTACAGTGACCCCCAGCATTGGGGTCAGTGAGTGCAATAATTACCCCCAGCATTGGTGTCAGTGGACACACAAATAACCCCCCAACAGTGAGTGCAAAAACATCATCCCACATTGGTGCCAGTGAGTGCAAAAATAAAATTCCACATGGGTGTCAGTGGAGGTAATAATAACCCCCAGCATTGGTGTCAGTGGATGTAATAATAACCCCCAGCATTGGTGTCAGTGGACGTTATAAGAACCCAAAACATTGGTGCCAATTGGACACAATGACCCCAATATTGGTGTCAGTGGATGCAATAATAACCCCCAGCACTGGTGTCAGTGGACACAATGATAACCCCCAACATTGGTGACAATTGGATGCAATAATAACATCCAACATTGGTGTTAGTGGACACAATGATAATTTCTAACATTGGTACAAACTGGATGCAATAATAACCTCTAGCATTGGTGTCAGTGGACGCTATAATAACCCCAAACATTGGTGCCAATTGGACACAATGATAACCCCCAATATTGGTGTCAGTGGTTGCAATAATGACCCCCAACACTGGTGTCAGTGGACACATTGATAACCCCCAACAATGGTGTCAGTGGACACATTGATAACCCCCAACTTTTGTGTCAGTGGTTGCAATAATAACCCCCAGCACTGGTGTCAGTGGACACAATGATAACCGCCAACATTGGTGCCAATTGAATACAATAATAACCCCCAACGTTGGTGTTAGTGAACACAATGATCATTTCCAAAATTGGTGCCAATTGGGCACAATGATAACCCCCAACATTGGTGTCAGTGGATGCAAAAATAACCCCCAACACTGGTGTCAGTGTACACATTGATAACCCCCAACATTGGCATCACTGGACACAATGATAACCCCCAACATTGGTGTCAGTGAACACAATGATAACCCCCAACATTGGTGCCAATTGGATGCAATAATAACCCCCAACACTGGTGTCAGTGGACACATTGATAACCCCCAACATTGGTATCAGTGGATGCAATAATAACCCCCAACACTGGTGTCAGTGGAACATTGATAACCCCCAAATCGGTGTCAGTGGACACAATGATAACCCCCAACATTGGTGTCAGTTGGATGCAAAAATAACCCCCAACACTGGTGTCAGTGGATGCAATAATAACCCACAGCACTGGTGTCAGTGGACACAATGATAACCCCTGACATTGGTGCCAACTGGATGGAAAAATAACTCCCAACATTGGTGTCAGCGGATGCAATAATAACCCCCAACATTGGTGTTAGTGAACACAACGATAATTTCCAACATTGGTGCCAATTGGACACAATGATAACCCCCAACATTGGTGTCAGTGAATGCAAAAATAACCCCCAACACTGGTGTCAGTGTACACATTGATAACCCCCAACATTGGCGTCATTGGACACAATGATAACCCCCAACATTGGTGTCGGTGGACACAATGATAACCCCCAACATTGGTGCCAATTGGATGCAATAATAACCCCCAACACTGGTGTCAGTGGAACATTGATAACCCCCAAATTAGTGTCAGTGGACACAATGATAACCCCCAACATTGGTGTAAGTTGGATGCAAAAATAACCCCCAACACTGGTGCCAGTGGATGCAATAATAACCCACAGCACTGGTGACAGTGGACACAATGATAACCCCCAACATTGGTGCCAACTGGATGGAAAAATAACTCCCAACATTGGTGTCAGCGGATGCAATAATGACCCCCAACATTGGTGTCAGTGGATGCAATAATAACTCCCTCCATTGGTGCCAATTGGATGCAATAATAACCCCCAACATTGGTGTCAGTGGACACAATGATAACCCCCAACATTGGTGCCAATTGGATGCAACAATAACCCCAAACATTGGTGTCAGTGAGTGCAAAAATAACCCCCAGCATTGGTGCCAGTGGATGCAATAATAACCCACAACATTGGTGTCAGTGGACACAATAAAAACCCCCAATATTGGTGTCAGTGAGTGCAAAAATAACCCTTAGCATTGGTGTCAGTGGACGCAATAATAACCCCCAACGTTGGTACCAATTGAACACAATGATAACCCCCAACATAGGTGTCAATTGGACACAGTGATAACCCCCAGCAATGGTGTCAGTGGACACAATAATAACTCCCTCCATTGGTACCAATTGGATGCAATAATAACCCCCAACATTGGTGTCAGTGAGCGCAATAAAAGCTCCAACATTGGTACCAATTGGACACAATGATAACCCCCAACATAGGTGCCAATTGGACACAGTGATAACCCCCAGCATTGGTGTCAGTGGACACAATAATAACTCCCTCCATTGGTGCCATTTGGATGCAATAATAACCCCCAGCATTGGCGCCAATTGGACGCAATAATAACCCTCAATATTGGTGTCAGTGAGTGCAAAAATAACCCCCCAGCATTGGTGTCAGTGAACGCAATAATAACCCCCAACATTGGTGTCAGTGGACGCAATAATAACCCCCAACATTGGTGTCAGTGAGTGCAAAAATAACCCCCAGCACTGGTGTCAGGTCAGCTTTAAAGAGAATCTGTCAACGGTGGGTACCTGTAATAATCTGACTTTCCACTCCTAAACTGGAATAATTATACAGGTTTACTTTTCAGAGAATATCTAATTTTTTATCACTCACTTATATTTTCTACCCATCAGAGCTGGTCAGAGTAGCTTTTCAGAAAGAGGGATAAGGATGACAGAGGTTTGTCTGATTTGGGGTGAAAGGGCCGGCTTTAAAGAGAATCTGTCACTTATGGACACCTGTAACTGACTTTCCATTCTTAAACTGGTATAATAATACAGGTTTACCTTTCAGAGATTACTTTTTTTTATTATTTACTTGTATTCTCTTCCTGTCAGAGCTGATCAGAGTAGCTTTTCAGAAAGAGGGATTGGGATGACGTAGTTTTGGGGTGAAAGGTACTTTTTAAAGGGTAAGACACCAGCTGAAATCTATCAGTAATTAGGAAGCAATCCTGCCCCTTATCAGTTCAAATTAATAGCAGCTAGTTCAGTCTGAACTGATGGCCTATAAAAAGGTGTCTCATTACCAAGGTGTCACACAAGAAACATCTCATGATGGGTAAAAGCAAAAAGCTCTCTCAAGACCTTCACAACCTTATTGTTGCAAAACATACTGATGTCGTTGGTTACAGAAGGATTTCCAAACTCCTGAATGTTCCAGTGAGCACTGTTGGGGCCATAATCCGGAAGTGGTAGGAGCATCATTTCACCATAAACTGTCCACGACCAGGTGCGCCACGCAAGATTTCAGAAAACTTGTGGAGAGCCTCAGAAAGACCTGGAATTAGCAGGTACAATTGTTTCAAAGAAAACAATAAGTAATGCACTCACCCGCCATGGTCAGATGAGACCAAAATTGAACTCTTTGGATGCCATAATACACACCATGTTTGGAAGTCAAATGGCACATTACCCCAAAAACACCCCCATACCAACAGTGAGGTTTGGAGGTGGGAACATCATGGTGTGGGGCTGTTTTTCAGCATACTGTACTGGCAAACATCATATCATTGAAGGAAGGATGAATGGAAAAATGTACCAAGACATTCTTGATTAGTCTGCTGCCATCTACCAGGATGATGAAGATGAAACGAGGATGGACATTTCAACAAGACAATCATCCCAAACACAAAGCCAAGGAAACTCTCAATTGGTTTCAAAGAAAGAGAAAATAAAGCTGCTAGAATGGTCCAGCCAATCACCTGACTTGAATCCAATAGAAAATCTATAGAAAGAACTAAAATATCAAAGTTCATAGAAGAGGCCCACAGAACCTTCAAGATTTGAAGACTGTGTGGAAGAATGGGCCAAAATCACAGCTGAGCAACGCATGCGACTCGATTCTCCATACAGGAGGCGTCTTGAATCTGTCATTACCATCAAAGGATTTTGTACAAAGTATTCAATATATTTCAGTTAGCGTGTTCAATACTTTTCCTGGTGTCATTCCATTTTATTACACATAACTTCATTTCTGAAATGATTTGTTTTGGACTTGTTTGGATTGCATGGGTTGTTACCAACATGCGGTAAAAATGTAATGTCAATACTAGCACCTTTAGATATACAGTATATTTACCTAGAAAAATAGTGGCGTGTTCAATACTTATTTTACCCACTGTATATGATGGGGGGGGGGGATCTCTGGTCACGGGATGGAATACGGATGAATTTGCAGATTTGGGGATTATTTGGATTTGTGACCCCCCCCCCCCCCCCCCGTCCCCTCTTCAGGATGAATGAGCCCAGAGAGTCATAGAAGACAATGGAAGGGAGAAACAGGCGGGTCATCAGAGGGGGGGGGGGGTGGCACACAGGGCTCGTGTTTATCCATCAGGAAGAGAAGCGTCTGCTTTGCCGATACAGCAACTTCACCGAGGACAATAATTCGGCTCGTTCAGCGGAAAATCTCATTAACCTCTCATTGCCCGGAGCGTACACCAATCAGATGAGTAGTTCAGGATCAGGAATAAAAGTCCGAACAAAACTGGCCAGCCGGGATATGATCACTGGGAGAAGGAACTACAGTCTGTGCGGGAGGTGTGACCCCCGACAATGGTGACAAAGAGACACAATGTAACCGAGGACCGGTGCAAATAACAAGAAATAAACACAACCTCAGCGAACCGATCCCTACTGAAGGAAGACTCAGAGAGTCCCAGATAGGAGGATTATTAAAGGTGGAATTTAACTATTAGGGGCAGTGTATTACAGTACGGATCGGATTTATTGGGGGAGTGTATTACAGTAAGGACCGGTATTATAGGGGAAGTGCAGAAGAGTAGGGAATGATATTAAAGAAGCAGTGTAGAAGAGTAGGGAATGATATTAAAGAAGCAGTGTAGAAGAGTAGGGAATGATATTAAAGAAGCAGTGCAGAAGAGTAGGGAATGATATTAAAGAAGCAGTGTAGAAGAGTAGGGAATGATATTAAAGAAGCAGTGTAGAAGAGTAGGGAATGATATTAAAGAAGCAGTGCAGAAGAGTAGGGAATGATATTAAAGAAGCAGTGTAGAAGAGTAGGGAATGATATTAGAGAAGCAGTGTAGAAGAGTAGGGAATGATATTAAAGAAGCAGTGTAGAAGAGTAGGTATCGGTATTATAGGGTAAGTATATGAACAAAAATCACTATTTAGGAGAAGTATATAAGAGTAGGTATTGATATTATTGTGTGTATTAGACGAGGGGCAGTGTATGAGAGTAGAGAGAGCCATATAGAAGAATAAGGATCAATATTATAGGGGTAGTATAGAAGAGTAAGGATTGGTATTACAGTGCCTTGAAAAAGTATTCATACCCCTTGACATTTTCCAATTTTTTTTCATGTTACAACCAAAAATGTAAATGTATTTTATTGGGATTTTATGTGATAAACCAACACAAAGTGGCACATAATTGTAAAGTGGAAGGAAAATGTAAAATGGTTTTCAAAATTTTTAAAAATAAATATGTGAAAAGTGTGGGGGCATTTGTATTCAGCCCCCTTTACTCTGATACCCCTAACTAAAATCTAGTGGAACCAATTGCCTTCAGAAGTCACCTAATTAGTAAACAGAGTCGACCTGTGTGTAATTTAATCTCAGTATAAATACAGCTGTTCTGTGAAGCCCTCAGAGGTTTGTTAGAGAACCTTAGTGAACAAACAGCATCATGGAAGCCAAGGAACACACCAAACAGGTCAGGGATAAAGTTGTGGAGAAGTATAAAGCAGGGTTAGGTTATAAAAAAATATCCCAAGCTTTGAACATCTCACGGAGCTCTGTTCAATCCATCATCCAAAAATGGAAAGAGTATGGCACAGCTTCAAACCTACCAAGACATGGCCGTCCACCTAAACTGACAGACCGGGCAAGGAGAGCATTCATCAGAGAAGCAGCCAAGAGACCCATGGTAACTCTGGAGGAGCTGCAGAGATCCACAGCTCAGGTGGGAGAATCTGTCCACAGGGGGTCAGCATTATAAGTGCGCAGTATGAGTAATAAATCTTTGCTAGTGAAGCATAGGGATCAGCAAGATAAAAAGAAAAAACATTATTAAGTCCTTTGCCTGGACGCAGAGCTGGATTCTAAGGAACTGGCCAATCTGCAGCATTATGGGATTATTTGGGTGGTGGTCGCCGCCCCTCACCCATCAGGCAGGTGTTGTGTCATATAACAGATGGTTGAAATACGGCTCTCTGAGCCGCTTACAGGCATATCTCCTACTATAGGATGGAGTAAATATTAAGTCCCCTGAGTGGGATCATAGAGGGATCAGAATAAGATGAGACACAAACACTACACTATTACCCATCGTCAGAGGAAGACAACTCACATCATTTCTAAAAACATCTCTACATACTAAAGGAGAAGCATGGCGTGACCAGTTTGACAACCAGGCAGCTAGTATTTTCAGTAGACCTGTCTACATACCAGTGTAAATAGGAGGGGCAGGACTGAGAGCCAATCAGGTGTACTACATGCACATGCTTTGACAAGGAACATGTTGGAGAGATCAGAGGGATGACTTTATCAGTCCACTGCTGCTCTTTCACTACCCAGCCAGCAGGTTCTAGGTGGAGAGAGGACAGCACTGTAGTCTTTAACTGTAAGTGATTTGATCTCCCTGGCTGTGCTGTGTGGCAGGTCCTTTGGCAGGTACACTAGCTCTCAAATATGCATTTTTCCCCCTGTGCATTTAGCTGTTTACTTGGAGTCTTTTTGCTTTAGCTGTTTTGCAATTATCTTAAATGGCAGTAAAAAGCCGGGTAAAGAAAACCATCAGACGGGAGTTTGCTGATCTATAGAATATAAAACACACATTTCCCTATACATTGCTGAAACTCCCATTATGAGAACAGATGTTTCCATTAGCTGTTATGGGCTTCGTTTTGCGTTGCCAGCAAAATAATCTGTTATTTTTTGCAAAAGCCTTCCAACAGTCCTTGTAAGGAACAAGGTCATTTAGCACCCAAGGCAAGAAGGTCAAATTTCCCCCATCCCCTATCAGGAGCTCCTGCCCTGGATGTCTCTGTTTGGTTTGGGAACCTTAAACAATTTAGGATAGAAGCCATGAGACCTCTTCCCCTCTGGGACGGGTGTCCCCCCCCCCCCCCCGGGGAGAGCAGACTTCTCAGTTTTTTGTGGCTTCAAAGACATCTCGAACGCTTGAAGCGTGGAGGGGGGACAGGAGCAAAGTTCCAGATTGTAACTTCTGGACAGCATGCTGAAGACCCAGTCTTCTAGTCCAGGCAGCCATGAGGGTTGATAGATGTCCCTCGAGTGGCGCTGTCCCTTCACTGTGAGGAGGATTTTCCTCTGGATCTGGAGGACTTACGGGTCCATTTTTTCTTGCGGTACTGGGGCACAGGCTTTTTTGCTTACAGCCCAAGGCTTGTTGCTTTCAAAAAGAACTCTTCCTGGATTCTGAAGGCTTAATCAGTTAATGATGGGTCACCAGAGGCATAACTAGAACCTTCAGGGCCCTGGTCCATGAAGGGCCCCCCTGATGCCCAGCTGGGGTCCTTCCCTCCAAGCCCGGTGGTGGAACACCAGGGCCCGGTCACAAGT
Source organism: Aquarana catesbeiana (assembly GCF_042186555.1). Classification (NCBI taxonomy): domain Eukaryota; kingdom Metazoa; phylum Chordata; class Amphibia; order Anura; family Ranidae; genus Aquarana; species Aquarana catesbeiana. The sequence continues at coordinate 953,806,233 of NC_133324.1, forward strand.
GCGACCTTTGTGACCATGGTAATTCCTGCACTGATATCAGTAATTTTCTTTTTTTACCGTTTTTACCAGAGGCATAATTTTTACCAGAGGCATAACTAGAACCTTCAGGGCTCTGGTGCAAGAAATTATGAAGGGCCCCCTGATCCTGATGCCCAGTTGGAGTCCTTCTCTCTGAGCCCAAGTGCGACCTTTGTGACCATGGTATTTCCTGCACTGGTATTAGTAATTTTGTTTTTTTTACCATTTTCACAATTTTTTAAAACATTTTTACACATTCTTTCGGAGCCCTGTTGGGGGCCTTTGGTGAGATATCAGGGGTCTAAACCGACCTCTGAAGTTCCACCTTTGAGACAGAGAAAGGAGGAGCCCTCAGTCTCCATCTCTTCAGCTTCAGCAGCACAGAATGAATGGATGGATAGGAATAGCTCTGTACAGAGCTTCCCCTCCATTCACAAACTGAAACATAGTAAACACAGTTTACTATGTTTCAGGTATGAATGGAAAGAGTCAGTGATTGGTACCGATCACTGACTCTCCATTCAGATAAGAAAAGGGCCTGTAAATGACACATTTACTGGCCCCTTCCCCGCTCTCCATCCTGACACATCCCCCCGCAGTAGCCAGCGGGAGAGGGGAGGGGGAACCCGGCAGAGCTGTGGGGGACAGGGGGGGCTAGGAGAGAGCAGGGGGACCATCAGCATCTTATTCGAGTAGGAAATGGCTGGGTCAACAGACAGAGAACCCCAATTCTTAAAGAATTTCTTCTTCGTGGTGTATTGCTGAGCAAATTGCTTCAATAGCTAAAACACATTTTCCGGGTGAGCCCAACTGGCATACAACACTTCCTGGAAGTGCAGATGAAAAGATTTGAGATGTTTTGCGGCTTCCAGGATCTAAATCCGGTGATCTTTGGAGAAGAAGATTGTGAAAGTGAACCGCATTTGCTAGTAAGCCTACTGTAGTCTTCGGTGTATGAGACAGCCCTGGACCCTGAGATTTACTCCAGGAAGGACTTGTCTACAGAGGATTTCTCCTCTAACCCATCCTGAGGATGTTCCTCCAATGCTCCATTCCCTCGCAAGGGGAGGAGGGTAAGGAAAGCGCGCAAACTTGTGTCCATGGGGTTCCGAGCCAGTGAGAACCCCTGAGAGCTGGTCATGCAAACCAGAAATGGCTTCACAAAATTCCTCCCTGGACACAAAGGAAGCAGAGGATTGTTTCCCTGAGACAGTGAAATTAAGGACAGGGATTAAGAAGAAATGTGACCCTTAGGGAAGCCATTGCAGTGCGAATTGTGCAAGGGGTCCTCCCTACCTAAAAAAAATGGATTTGGGAGCTCACTCCATCGTCCTTTCCCCCACCTCTCTGCCTGCCTCAAAGCCATAGCTTGCTGAGGGTTTGTAGGCATTTTATACCATAAAGGGAGCAGCCACCCAGCTGGAAAGGAGTGTATCACTGTCCTGGACCTGTAGAGCACCCTACCAGCGAAGTCAGGTGGTACACGGTACCCTGGAGATCGGTACCCATGGCATTACAGGCCGTCCCTACTCTGTACATGAGGTCTGGGTCCATGACCTACTGGCCATAGCATCTGATCTGGATGAAATCTCCGCTGCCCCAAGAAGGGTGTTAGGAACAGGCCTGGAATTAGGGGAACTAAAGCCCACAAAAAGAGATCTTCAGAAGGATGTAGCTAGGAACATTTATCACCTAAGGACCCTAGCTTAAATCTGAGGCTTATCTGAGCTGGGAGGAGCTATACCTAAGCGGAGATTCCTCTCTTTTTTTTACCAGTGTCCATTCACCTGAAGGTGGCAGCATAACCCAAGCAGTCACGAATATGAAGTCCTGTGATGTGATTAAGAAATCACTTTTGGGTGGACTGATGCTTTAAATCATCTGACACCTTCTCCAGGCCCCAAAGTGTCTTCATCAGATCTCTCCTCCTCCTCCTCCCCCTACCTCATCAGCCATCTCTTTGCAATCAGGCCTATAATCTATATGGTAATGTATAATCACTTCTTAAATGACTTATTTACCTTCACACATAAATAAGTGAACTTTGTTTTGTTCAATCAGGAAGATGGTTGCATTTATGTAATGATACATAAGTGCTGGCTGTGATGAGATACGGGGGGGGGGGGGGGGGATCTCCTATTCATACCTGGAAATGCTCTAAGCCATGGATTAGCATCTCCGGGTTTATAGTAATCAGCACCTCACAAAAAATAATAGTCCCCCAACGTAACAAATCACCACACTGCAGGTAAGTGACAGCAGTTTTCTTCATTGGCGGCAAGGCTCACATCCGATTCCTCAAAGCTCCTGCAGATTCTGTATTTCATCCAAATGTTCTGCACAAGTATTTTTTTCTGCATGTAGATGTTCCACATTATTTGGGGATCTTGCATTCCCTCATCAGCAGCTTACTTATATAAATTCTTGTGATTACGCATTTCACCCCAGACAGAGTCTGTCCCAAGGCTTGTATTGTAATGATTTGTCGCTTGATGGAACTATTGTATTTTAAATCCTCAGAATTTTAGATGATTCCAGCTTGTGCATGGTTGGTATGGATTCTCTTGTTAACCACTTGGCAAACACAGAATGCATGTAGGTGGTGGCACAGAGACTGTGTTGGATAGGTGCAGTGTGGTGTGGCTGGCACAATTTGCAGAGAACGTTGAAATGTAACAGCCAAGTCAATGGTACAAACAGGCCTGGTGGGGAGTTCACCCGACTGAGGTCACTTACAGTGGAGCAGCAGATAATCAGCAGACAGAAGACTCCTAGATGGCAACAGCGTCTGTCTCGGGGAGCGAACTGCAGCCTGGTTGGTCTGACCCAAAAGGGAAGCTTCCTGAAGAGGTAGACGTAGGCCCAGCTCTCTCCCTACTCCACTGGAACTTTTCCTTATCGCTTCCACTGTCTGTGACAGTCGGAGTACCTGTCCCTAACCTGTCCACTCGCTAAAAGTGTGCCAAGCCCAGGAGTCATGGTCTTCAATAGACTCCAAGTGTGCCAAGCCCAGGAGTCAGGGTCTTAAATAGGCTGACCCAAGATGGCTGCCAAAGTCACATGAGGCGCTGCCATCCAATGAAATAGCTGCCTCCCTGTAACTGAGGAAACCATAGAGGAACGGCGTTCCTTTCCACTTCCTCCCCTATCTCCATTGACACTACGGTTGAGCACCACCTGCAGTGGAGAATAAAGACTGCACCTGACTACAGGTGGGGTTTATTGCCCAGCTCTTGCACTTATGCGTCCATGGTGGCTTGAGGTTGTGTGCTGAGAGAGTGCTCTCAGCACACTGACTAAGCTGTCATCGACAACTCTTAAGCTTAATGCGATTTTCTTTTGCATTTTACCAGTAATAATCACATCTTGGGTACAATCAATCTTGGGTACAACGTACGTTTCTCCTAAACAGGCATCGACTGGGAGAGGAGGCCTCCTCTCCCAGCCGATGCCTGTTTAGGAGAAATGTACGTTGGGTGAAGCCAGAGGACCTGACGTCACCACACTCTCAGCTGATCGGCTTCGGCGTCGGCTGTGTTTTTTAATTGCTATGGTGTTTTACCCTGCCAATGCTTTGATGTCAGTTGTCCATTCATGGATTAAATCATTTTAAACTACTGCACAATGAAGCGCCTCTTTTTCTTTTAAAATATACTATTTCCTGCTACAAGTGGTCTTGCTGGAGCAGCTAATGGAGGAGAGCGTTCCTGATTGCTGCCTCTGAAATTTCAACTACCAGGCGTGGAGGGAAGTCTGTCTCTACTCAAAGACCAGCTGTTCCTGACCCCGAGAGGAGTTTGTTCAGGCTCGTATGATCTCTGTGGTGGGGATCCATCAAATCTGGTAAGCAGATTAGAAGATCCATAGAAGATTTACTGAAGATTTAAAGAGGAATCACACCTCCGGTTTATGATACCATCATTTTCCATATGAACTATAATTTTTTCATTTCTTTATATTCACATTATTATTTGAGTAGCGCACTGAACTTTTCTCTGTTGTAACATGCCTATGCCTACATTTATTCAAGGTGTTGAGTCTTCCTCTCACCTCTTCTATGCTTGTGTATCCAAATGTATGTCTACATCATTCCGGACTAAACAAAGAACAAGGAGGACTGAATTGTCCTCAACCATCTAAATATAAACTGTCAATGGAACCAGGAGGAAGGAAAGGAAGGGTGCTGGGGTGGGGAGAGGTACACAAGGGTGAGGGTATGAAAAAGGTTGGGGCGGAGGAACGGGACAAGAGGGGGTGCCTGTTGTCAAGTTAACAGAGGACCCAAGGGAAGGGCGCTCCTGAAAAAAAAATGGGGTAGTGATGGGGTGGTCATTTCTAAGAGAAGATCAGCACTGTAAGATGGTAATGGTAGATTGATAGGGAGTCCATCTGAAAGGTAGGAGGCATGTCCAGGGGGGTCCAGATTTTATAAAATGTAGACATGGTGTCGCTTTGTAACACAGTAAGTCTCTCATATTCTCATAGAACATAACCCGAGAAACCAAAGTATTGTTGGAGACTTTAGCACTCTGGCCAACAACCATTTAGAAGCCGTAAGGGGTGTTATGGATTGCAACAAATAATAAATATTAGGCTATGGACTCTTTATTGTCTGTGAGGTGTTGCTCACTTGTTGGGAACTGTAAGACAAGGTAGATCATGGGTTGGTGCACTCACTCACCTGAGCTGTATCATCTCCGGATTTACATCAGAAGTCTCAGTTCCAGCTCTGCTACAATTCATGTAGTTTTTTTTCCACTTTTAATACAGCTGTTTTATTCTATTTTATCTCTTTATTTTACATATGCCTTTGATAATAATACAGTAGTTAGTTGGATCTCTCAGTGTTTATGTCCCTGGGCTGTGAAGGATACAAGTATAGAATCTCTTTTACGGAAACCTTTTATACGAGAAGTTCTGGCAGCTGGAGGAACATCACATAAAAAAAGCTGTATCTGAGGATCATACACAGGAAAGGATTTCTTCCTATAGTCAGTGTGAGCAGCACGGCCATTGACCCTCTTTACCTGAAAGGTGGCCTCATTTAAAGCTGAGCTCTGGCCTTCCATTAAGTCTTGTTGTACCTGCTCTTCTGTACTGAAAGTGCTTACAGTGGTCAGTGGGAAAAATGTTCCTTACATTGGTGATCAGTGGGAAAAATGTTCCTTACATTGGTGATCAGTGGGAAGAATGTTCCTTACATTGGAGGTCAGTGAGAAGAATGCTCCTTACATTGGTGATCAGTGGGAAGAATGTTCCTTACATTGGTGATCAGTGAGAAGAATGTTCCTTACATTGGTGATCAGTGAGAAGAATGTTCCTTACATTGGTGATCAGTGGGAAGAATGTTCCTTACATTGGTGATCAGTGAGAAGAATGTTTCTTACATTGGTGGTCAGTGGGAAGAATGTTCCTTACATTGGTGGTCAGTGAGAAGAATGTTCCTTACATTGGTGATCAGTGGGAAGAATGTTTCTTACATTGGTGGTCAGTGAGAAGAATGTTCCTTACATTGGTGATCAGTGAGAAGAATGCTCCTTACATTGGAGGTCATTCGGAAGAATTATCCTTATATTAGTGATCATTGGGAAGAATGCGCCTTACACTGGTGGTCAGTGAGAAGAATGTTCCTTACATTGGTGATCAGTGGGAAGAATGTCCCTTATATTGGTGATCAGTGGGAAGAATGTTCCTTACATTGGTTGTCAGTGGGAAGAATGTTCCTTACATTGGTTGTCAGTGGGAAGAATGTTCCGTACATTGGAGGTTAGTGGGAAGAATGCTCCTTAAATTGGAGGTTAGTGGGAAGAATGTTCCTTACATTGGAGGTCAGTAGGAAGAATGCTTCTTACATTGGTGGTCAGTGGGAAGAATGCTCCTTACATTGGTGGTCAGTGGGAAGAATGCTTCTTACATTGGTGGTCAGTGGGAAGAATGCTCCTTACATTGGTGGTCAGTGGGAAGAATGCTCCTTACATTGGTGATCAGTGAGAAGAATGCTTCTTACATTGGTGGTCAGTGGGAAGAATGCTCCTTACATTGGTGGTCAGTGGGAAGAATGCTCCTTACATTGGTGATCAGTGGGAAGAATGCTCCTTACATTGGTGGTCAGTGAGAAGAATGCCCTTTACATTGGTGGTCAGTGGTAAGAATGATCCTTACATAGGTGGTCATTCGGAAGAATTATCCTTATATTGGTGATCATTGGGAAGAATTATCCTTACACTGGTGGTCAGTGGGAAGAATGCTCCTTACATTGGTGGTCAATGGGAAGAATGCCCCTTTACAGATAGTTTAAAAGTTCATAGCTGTCAGTGGGTATTCTTCTGAGGGGCAGAAACTGCCCATTGCTCAGGGATCCCCTAGCAACCTCTGGGGAAACCTGCTTGAGAAAGCCTGTTCTGACATGATATGCAGACCACTTTTCTTTGGTGCAACTCTCTGTGTGTTCCTTCACCATCTTAAAAACTTCTTAGATAGGAAGGTCAAAGATGATTAGCAATATCCACCAAAATGGGCAATATCTTCCATAATGAGCGTTATGTAAGGCTGCTTAACCTCTTTGTGCTTCCAGCAACAGGTGCATTCAAAAAGTACCATTCATAAAATTGAGATGGGAGGATCGCATAGCATGATTATTTTTGATTGAAATTGTAGCTTAAAACAATAAAAAAAACGAATTTGTGCACAGTGTATTTAATGTGTAACAGCAATTTAATATTCTCCCAACTCACAACACTCGCCACAAGGTTCCACTCAGCATGGACGCATTCCTGTTGGTCCCACCCAACATGTTTCGTCATTAAGACTTAATCAGGCGCTGAACTACACATAGATACTTTCTTGTATATATTGCAAATAAAAGGGAAATACACACATATACATACAGTATCTCACAAAAGTGAGTACACCCCTCACATTTTTGTAAATATTTTATTCTATCTTTTCATGTGACAACACTGAAGAAATGACACTTTGCTACAATGTAAAGTAGTGAGTGTACAGCTTGTATAACAGTGTAAATTTGCTGTCCCCTCAAAATAACTCAACACACAGCCATTAATGTCTAAACCGCTGGCAACAAAAGTAAGTACACCTCTGTGAAAATGTCCAAATTGGGCCCAAAGTGTCAATATTTTGTGTGGTCACCATTATTTTCCAACACTGTCTTAACCCTCTTGGGCATGGAGTCCACCAGAGCTTCACAGGTTGTCACTGGAGTCCTCTTCTACTCTTCCATGATGATCACGGAGCTGGTAGATGTTAGAGACCTTGCGCTCCTCCACCTTCCGTTTGAGGATGCCCCGCAGATGCTCAATAGGGTTTAGGTCTGGAGACATACTTGGCCAGTCCATCACCTTTACCATCAACCTCTTTAGCAAGGCAGTGGTCATCTTGGAGTGTGTTTGGGGTCATTATCATGTTGGAATACTGCCCTGCGGCCCAGTCTCCGAAGGGAGGGGATCATGCTCTGCTTCAATATGTCACAGTACATGTTGGCATTCATGGTTCCCTCAATGAACTGTAGCTCCCCAGTTCTCATGCAGCCCCAGAACATGACACTCCCACCACCATGCTTGACTGTAGACAAGACACACTTGTCTTTGTACTCCTCACCTGGTTGCCGCCACACACGCTTGACACCATCTGAACAAAATAAGTTTATCTTGGTCTCATCAGACCACAGGACATGGTTCCAGTAATCAATGTCCATAGTCTGCTTGTCTTCAGCAAACTGTTTGCAGGCTTTATTGTGCATCATCTTTAGAACAGGCTTCCTTCTGGAACAACAGCCATGCAGACCAATTTGATGCAGTGTGTGGCGTATGGTCTGAGCACTGACAGGCTGACCCCCCACCCCTTCAACCTCTGCAGCAATGCAACAGCACTCATACATCTATTTCCCAAAGACAACCTCTGGATATGATGCTGAGCACGTGACCTCAACTTCTTTGGTCGACCATGGCGAGGCCTGTTCTGAGTGGAACCTGTCCTGTTAAACCACTGTACGGTCTTGGCCACCGTGCTGCAGCTCAGTTTCAGTGTCTTGGCAATCTTCCTATAGCCTAGGCCATCTTTATGTAGAGCAACAACAACTTTCTTCAGATCCTCAGAGAGTTCTTTGCCATGAAGTGCCATGTTGATCTTCCAGTGACCAGTATGAGAGAGTAAGAGTGATAACACCATATTTAACACACCTGCTCCCCATTCACACCTGAGACCTTGTAACACTAACGAGTCACATGACAATGGGGAGGGAAAATGGCTAATTGGCCTAATCTGGACATTTTCACTTAGGGATGTACTCACTTTTGTTGCCAGCGGTTTAGACATTAATGGCTGTGTGTTGAGTTATTTTGAGGGGGCAGCAAATTTACACTGTTATACAAGCTGTACACTCACTACTTTACATTGTAGCAAAGTCTCATTTCTTCAGTGTTGTCACATGAAAAGATAGAATAAAATATTTACACACACACACACTATAGTACCAAAAGTATTGGGACTCCTGCCTTTACACAGACATAACATTTAATGGCATCCCAGTCTTAGTCTGTAGGGTTCAATATTGAGTTGGCCCACCCTTTGCAGCTATAACAGCTTCAACTCTTCTGGCAAGGCTGTCCACAAGGTTTAGGAGTGTGTCTATGGGAATGTTTGGGAAACAGAAGGGGCGTTCAATGGGTTAATAGCAGGATAAATGCCAAGTCAATCCAACAAGAGAAGTAATAAATTAAAACAAAGTTTATTTTCTTCAAAACCCATAAAAGGACTCAAAATGGGGTGATAACCAGTATATGTATGGGTATGGATAAAAATGAAAGAGCCTACAATACCACTCGAGGCCACCGAGGCAGTGAGGAGCTGACGGCTTCCACAGTTGTCGACGGTGGAACATGGGTGGCGCCAACGTCCATGTTGCACCAGATGGAATCCGGAGGGAGATGAAATCCACTGACTGAAGCTCAAGAAGATGGCTGACGTGGAGCTGAAGTTGCCGTGGATCGTGGCATGGTGACAGACCGCTGACAGCCCAGGGGAAGCCTGTTGGTGTGTTGTGGCTGACGCTGTTCGAGTGGAGGACGAGTCAGCTCACTAGGAAGCCCAAGCTCAGACCCGGAAGCCGGAAAGAGCGGCTCTGGAATTGGGCTTCCTAGTCAGCTGACTCATCCTTCACTCAACCAGCATCCAGCGCACCAGTGCACAAAGCAAGGTCCATAAAGACATGGATGAGCGAGTTTGGGGTGGAGGAACTTGAGTGGCCTACACAGTGTCCTGACCTCAACCCGACAAAACACCTTTGGTAAAATTAGATCAGAGACTGTGGGCCAGGCCTTCTTGTCCAACATTAGTTCCTGACCTCACAAATGCACTTCTGGAATAATGGTCAAACATTCCCATAGACACACTCCTAAACCTTATGGACAACCTTCCCAGAAGAGTTGAAGCTGTTATAGCTGCAAAGGGTGGGCCAACTCAATATTGAACCCTACGGACATATGCCCCGTACACACGGTCGGATTTTCCGATGGACAATGTCCGATCGGAGCGTGTAGTCGGAAATTCCGACCATGTGTGGGCGCCATCGGACATTTTCCATCGGATTTTCCGACACACAAAGTTGGACAGCAGGAGATAAAATTTTCCGACAACAAAATCCGTTGTCGGAAATTCCGATCGTGTGTACACAAATCCGATGGACAAAGTGCCACGCATGCTCAGAATAAATAAAGAGATGAAAGCTATTGGCCACTGCCCCGTTTATAGTCCCGACGTACGTGTTTTACGTCACCGCGTTCAGAACGATCGGACAACTTTATGTGACCGTGTGTATGCAAGACAAGTTTGAGCCAACATCCGTCGGAAAAAATCCTAGGATTTTGTTGTCGGAATGTCCGAACAAAGTCCGACCGTGTGTACGCCCTATAAGACTGGGATGCCATTAAAGTTCATGTGTGTGTAAAGGCAGGCGTCCCAATACTTTTGGTAATATTTTATATATATATATATATATATATATATATATATATATATATAATTATTGTAAGGTTCATTTTTTCCATGTATTTTGTGTATGTGCAGGGCATTTAAAGATATCCGAGTGCTGTATTTTTTTTAGGTGACATTCCAAATAAATGGGCTGCCTTAAAGCAAAGCACATTACTGTACAAAATGCCATATGTTAATCAGCTTGCGGTAACACACAGCAAAGGCAAAGGGGAAAGGGTCACTAGAAATCACCTGGGGCTTCACAAATGAAAGTAAATGAAAAACTTCAAATGGCTACAAATGGCGGCCAATTGACTTCTCCATTTTATCCCCCTGGAGTGACAAAAGAAGAAGTTAGTTGTGGTACTTCAGACACTATAAATACACAAGGAAATAATGGGAAGTCAGCCATGAAAAATAGAGATTTTATTTTTTATACATTGTATGGAATAATTTTTATTCAGATACATAATTTCAACTTCCAGCCCAACATCGTTCGGATAACCTTGATCTCATTACCCAGATTTGTTCTCTGGTTCTCTGACCAGAACGAGGAGTCGGTCCAGCTTGGCCACTTCCACCTCAGGACCTTTCTGGACTTCCTGTCCTTTCTTCTCCTGAAAACCAGAACATAGACATCAGTTACTAATGTGTCCTGTTCACTGCTTCCCACTCAGGACACAAAAGGGTTAAAGAGAAATCAAAAACATGCCCTTTTCAATGACAACTAACCACCACAATACAGGGAATTACCAATTTGCATTCAAGTTACATTTTTTCTAAAGTCCTTCAAAGAGCCTCTTCATGTTTACAGCAATTGAAGTTGACAATCACAATGTATTTTTATCGGTCTGACATCTGTGGATGCAATGCTATAATAACACAATCATTTCCTTCTCCTGAAAAGGAGTTTTTCATCGAGCATTTTGCCCCATCCTCTCCTCTATTATATTTGTCATTTTCTTTAATTTCCCATTATGTGTTTTCCTTTGGGACTGAAGACCACCAATGGCCTCCAATCAGAAAATTGTTATTCAGACCTGACCCTTGTTATTCTCCTGGACCCAGGTAGCTGGAACTTCCATTAGGGTCATGTCATACTAGAAACTCTATAGCAGAGATTTGTAGTAGCTGTAGCTCTCTACTGACTTCCTCTGCTGATTTGCAGATGGGTACGCAAACCGCTGTAACTGACTACAATTCTTTTCTAGGCAGCTGCAAACCCCCGAAGAGTTGTGGTTATCCACAGCTGCATTGCATAACAATATTAGCTTAAAAAGTGGAGATTCTTTAGTTTCCAACATAGAAAAAAGTCAAATCACTCAGCAACCATGTAACAGTATTTGGCCAAACTTTGAAGGACACCTGACCATTACACACATATATATGATCTTGTTGGACATCCCCAGGGCCAGGACAAGAGGTGGGCAGGAGGGGCAGCTGTCCTAGGCACAGCAGAGCAAGGAGGCAGAGAAGGGACACAGGGCAGTAAACCCACTCTACAGCATGCATTAACAGTGAACTTGTCCCAGTACTGGACATCCCATTCCAAAACCATGGCCATTATTATGGAGTTGGTTCCCCATTGCTGATATAAAGGCCCCCTTCCTTCAAGGAAAACTTCCCTCAAGATTTTGTGGAGTGTTTCTGGGAATTCTGCAATATTTTTGACATGCTATTGGCATTCTAATTCCTGCAAGGTATTCAACAGAGTTAAGGTCGGGGATCTGTGAAGGCCAATTGAGTTCCTCCACTGCAAACTCATCAAACCACCTCTTTATAAAGCTGACTTTGTGCAGACCACTAGAGCTTCTTCACACCATGTCTTTATGGAGCTAGCTTTGTGCAGACCACTTGTATTCCCTCAAACTCAACTCATATAAATCTGTCTTTATGGAGCTGACTTTGTGCAGACCAACAGAGCTCCTTCAAATCAACTCATCAAACCACGTCTATATGGAGCTGGCTTTGTGAAGAGCACTTGAGTTCCTTCAAACCAACTCACCACACCATGTCTTTATGGATCTGACTTTTTGCAGACCACTAGAGTTCCTTCAAGCCAAATTCATCAAACCATGTATTTATGGAGATGATTTATGGAGCTGATTTTGTGCAAACCACTTGAATTCCTCCACCCCAAGCTGGCCAAAGCATGGCTTTATGGATCTGGCTTTATGCAGACCACTTGATTTTCTCTACAGCAACATCATCAAACCATGCCTTTTTGGATCTGGCTTTGTGCAGGCCACTAGGGTTCCTTCACGTAAAACTCATCAACAATGTTTTAATGGAGCTGATTTTGTTCAGACCACTTGAGTTCTGTCTCACCAAACTCATCAAGCCATGTCTATATAGAGATGGTTTTGTGAAGACCACTTGAACTCCTCTACAGCAAACTCATCAAACCATGTCTTTATGGAGCTAGTTTTGTGTAGACCATTTGAGTTCCTTCAAATTAAACTCATCAAACTATTTATAGAGATGGCTTTGTGCAAACCACTCGAGTTCCTTTACACCAAACTGGCCAAACCATGTCTTCATGGAGCTGGCTTTATGTACAGGGGTGCAATCAAGTAGTTACCACAAGACTGAAGCACACAATTTTCTGACATGTCTTTGTATGCTGTAGTATTATCAGTACTTTTCACTGGGTACACCTAAACTCAATCATTTGGAGAGGGGTTCACACACTGTTGGCTATACAGTATGACCTTCCAGTCAAACAATCACTCAGCAGGAGCTCAGATCACATTGAGGAAGGTATAACTATAAAACGATGACTGTGTCTTTTCGATGAGAGTTATTTATGCATTCAAAAGCAGTTCTACTCATGCTGGACTACAACTTGTCGTGGCCACAGATGGATGAAAATTCAGCCGGTTCAGCAGGAACTGGCCAAATTTAAATCTTTTTATGGCTGTTTCCATTCATGAGAAGTCAATCTAATGATTACCTTCTTATGAACCAGCTTGTAGAAAAATTTTGCTTCAATCAGCGCAGCAGCCAAAGAGCGGCAGCACTGATCAGTGTAATCTGACTGTGGAGGAGTCCCACTGTCAGAATACAATGATACAGCGGGGAGGATTCCCGCAACCACCTCAAATGTGTGGATGGGGAAATCGGTTCAGTTTTTCCATTAAAGGCTGCTGGCTCAAAAAAACTGAGCCATGTATGGCCACCTTTAGACCCCATTCACACAGGGGCAACACGACTTGCCGGTCGCCTCAGCGAGGCGACCTGCAAACGAATGGCCGGGCGACTTGCAAAACGACTTCTGCATAGAAGTCTATGCAAGTCGCCCCAAGTCGCCCCCGAAGTCGTACAGGAACCTTTTTCTAAGTCGGAGCGACTTGCGTCGCTCCCCTTAGAACGGCTCCATAGTACAGAACGGTCTAGGTCTACAGACTAGGTCGCCTGACAAGTCGTCCCTGTGTGAATGGGGTCTCAGTGTTTAGAATTTGGGTTAACCTTAACCCAGGGCACAAGTCTCACCTGGCACCAATAAAAATATTAGCATTTTGTTTGACCTTGCCTTGCGATTGCGTTGAGTTGGTGGTGGGAATGAGCCCAATTGTTTCATTGAGATCTCTCATCTTACAAATCACTAGGAATCTGGTGATTGACTTTATTTCACAACTGCCCAATCAATAAAGTGACCCACAGACACAAGATGGCAGTCTAAAGAAATGTATGATTTGTTCGTTTTGATCAGAGAAAGATCGCTGGTAAGAAATTTCTTTCATACGAGACATCACCAGGAGAATCATTTTCATTGAAGGAATTTTTTGTGTTTTTGTCGACTTTTAGACTTTCATTCCAGCTGACAATTAAAGGCTTCCCTCTGTCTGGTGACGATGGGGAGCCCAGATAGTTTTCACTGCTGATAAATGTGGGGTTCGGAGCAGTGAGGGGTCTGGGAGGGCAGACGGAACGTGGCTATGTAGGTCAGAAATTGGAGCGGCGTACTGTAATGGCAGGTTTACTCCACGATGAAGACATGATGGGATGAGAAGAAAGGCCTCATTAATCACAGCCTGTCGGAGTTACTCTCCGCACACACAAAGCTCTCAGCTGGTGCTTCTATAATAACACACAGCCCCGGGGCCAGCGCCGTCACAGAGATTCTGGGTGTTCTGCAGCGGAGATGCCCCCCCCATCTCCGCTGCGTCCTCCCAGCGTGCTCTCGTTAACTCTTTGTAACCTCCATCATATTAAGCAGACACAGGGGGCTCATTTATTAAACTAGAGAAGTGCTAGAGAGAGGCTGGGAAAAATCTATAGAGCAATGTTATCCTCCCACAGATATTCTGAAATTACACATTGACACCTTGTTTCTAGTAACAGGAAAATATGGGAACTACACTATGTGGCCAAGATTGTGGACACCTGACCATCAGACCTACTAGATGGCGGAATGTATACTATATTGTCAATATATTATTAGTATTGGGGCACCTGCCTTTACACACACATGAACTTTAATGGCATCCCAGTCTTAGTCCGTAGGGTTCAATATTGAGTTGGCCCACCCTTTACAGATATAACAGCTTCAACTCTTCTGGGAAGGCTGTCCACAAGGTTTAGGAGTGTGTCTATGGGAATTTCTAATTTGAGAGGGTAGGGACAGTTTTCCCTTAGCACCACATCTCTAATAAATAGATACAAAAGAAAAGGATTGGGGTAAATTGGCCCCCGGGACTTTGAAGGTGCTAGTATTATCAAGTGAGTACAATTAAAATAATGTATGCAATATCTAAACTCTGTAAAATGAATCTTTTATTCAAAATTTATTATTAACAAGAATATTAAAAACAACCAATCTTTCAATCTGAATCACTCAATAATGACAAGAAATTTGACACAACCACTCAATGAATACCACTCAACATGTTTCGCTCAATTCATGAGCTTCATCAGGAGTTTTTGGTACATATGTGGCATACAAGCCCATCGAAAATTGGAGGGAAGTCAAGTATAAATTGTAGAGATGGAAAAACCCAGTGGTTCACATTCAAGGGTAACTAGATATGTTTCACCTGCCTAGGACCCTCCGAACGTTATGGCCAACAGAGGAGCTTAGGTTGAATCAAAGTATATTAAGGCTAAAAAAGCCTTGTTAACAAAGTTGAAAACAGAGCACAGCTGCTCCAGAGTCTCCAATGGATGACACTTCAGCAGAACGCCCTTATATGTCAAAGTGAAAGGTCCATAATCAAACAGCCCCAGTATGCTGTGTGATGGAGTGGATGCATAAGGAAGGGGAGAAAGGCATACAGCTCCCCTTTGAGCCACAGAGCCACTGTCAGAGACAGGCGGGTGAAACATATCTAGTTACCCTTGAATGTGAGTTTTTCCATCTCTACAATTTATACTTGACTTCCCTCCAATTTTCGATGGGCTTGTATGCCACATATGTACCAAAAACTCCTGATGAAACTCATGAATTGAGCGAAACATGTTGAGTGGTATTCATTGAGTGGTTGTGTCAAATTTCTTGTCATTATTAAGTGATTCAGATTGAAAGATTGGTTGTTTTTAATATTCATGTTAATAATACATTTTGAATAAAAGATTCATTTTACAGAGTTTAGATATTGCATACATTATTTTAATTGTACTCACTTGATAATACTAGCACCTTCAAAGTCCCGGGGGCCAATTTACCCCAATCCCTCTACTTTTGTGTCTATGGGAATATTTGACCATTCTTCCAGAAGCACATTTGTGAGGTTAGGCAATGATGTGGATAAGAAGGTCTGGCTCGAAGTCTCCACTCTAATTTATCCCAAAGGTGTTCTATCGGGTTGAGGTCAGGACTTTAAACACTCCCGTTTAAACACACAACCGGTTGCAGGATGTACGGAGGTAGCTTGCAGTGTGACAGCTGACAGCAGACTATGTGGAGTCTCTCTTACATGCATGTGGATTTCGGAGATGATTTTTGAGCTACCCTATGAGGTTATCCAGATTTACAGACCATAGGATGTTGATTGGGGCATGACAACCTCCGGGTTTTGGTGAGTTTGAACCCCTTGTGGGTGTGTGGAGCACGCGGTGGAAAAGTGTTTGGTGAACGGTGCACTCATCAATTATTGCTGTTTATATCCTATATATCCACTAGAGACTCTTGTTTTATTTCTAGTTGAGTCGCCTCAAAGATCTTTATGTACACAGGAGTGATTTTGTACTAGCCTGTCAGTTTTTATATGAATTGACTGATGGGAGCGCCGCTTTGATGTTTTAATTGTTACTCATCAGAGTGTTTAATTTTTAATATTATCACTGATCACTGTATTAGTGTCACTGGTGAGGTCAGTGGCAGTTAGTCAGTTAGTGTACCCCCCAGCCAGCGTCAGTGGCAGATTGCCCACTGTGCTATCACAATACCACTGTAAGTCACTAATCACCGCCATGATATAATTCATTAATTAACTAATAATAATAAAAAAAAATGTAAGCATATATGCAATAGTTTGTAGATGCTGTAACTTTCACACAAACCAATTAATATACACTTATTGGGATTTTTTTTTTTTTACCAAAAACATGTAGTAGAATACATTTTAGCCTACATTAATGAAGATTTTTTTTTTGTTTTTTATTGGATATATTTTACAACAGAAAGTAAAAAGTGTTTTTTTTCAAAATATTCGGTCTTTTTTTTGTTTATATAATAAAAACCCCAGTGATGATCAAATACCACCAAAAGAAAGCTCTATTTGTGTGAAAAAAATTATATATAAATTTCATTTGGGCACAGTGTTGCATGACTAAGAAATTACCAGTTAAAGAAGCGCATTGCTGAATAGCAAAAAAAAAAATGGTTTGGTCATGGTAGGGGGAAAACCTTCCGGAGCTCAAGTGGTAAATGAAGAGCATTTTCTGTTCTGCCATGGCTGGGCCCCTGTGTACAAAGCCAGCTCCATAAAGACATGGTTTGACCAGTTTGGAGTGAAGGAACTCAAGTGACCCTGACCTCAACCCTACTAAACACCTTTTCTCCAATAGTTGGACCATTTTGGACCATTTTGGACCATTTTGGTATTGAGACATTTGATTATTCCTCAGTGCCCTGACCTCTGAACACTGAGCCAGGTGAGCCAGGTCTTCTCGTCCAACATTAGCACCTGACCTCATCAATGTTCTTTTAGCACAGATTCCCACAGACACAACCCTCCAATATCTTGTGGAAGGTCTTCCTAGAGGAGTGGAGGCTGTTATAGCTTCAGATGGGGCCAACTCTATAAGAGCAGCTATGGTTTTGGAATTGGATGTCCAGCAAGCTCATATAGATGTGATGGTTGAGTATACACACATTTTTGGCCATATACGGGCAGTCATGATGGTTCAGGACTGATCAGCCTTGACTACATCACTTGACCTGTATTTGGCCAATATTTGCTTCAAATTCAACTCCAGCCAGTTAAATGTTGGATGGAATGGTGATGAATTCTAACATCTGTCTGTGTCTCCTTTGAGTAGAATTCTCCTAACTTCCTGACTGAGGTGGCAATTGTCAGGAAACTTCTAAAATGTTACAGTTGTCACCAGAGCATGAGGGGAACTCTCCCAATGGGTACACCTGTTTTGGAGACAGCTTTCAAAAGGTAGAAATTATCAATCTAAGGGCGCTCCATTCTGGTCACGTGATCAGGTCCCAGTGCCGGCTTCAGTGTAGAGCAATGATTCTCAACCAGGGTTCCTCCAGAGGTTGCTAGGGGTTCCTTCAGCATTGGGCCATTTCTGCCTCTCGGATAAGTTCCCACCGACACCATTGATCTTTTAAGCTAATTGTAAGGAGGTAATTCTTCCCAATGACCACAAGTGTAAGGACCATTCTTCCAACTGACTATCACGTTAATGTATCATGAGTTGTAGATTTCTAATTTTTAGCAGGGGTTCCCTGAGAACTATTTCAAGGGTTCCTCTGTGTTGAAAATGTTGAGAAAGGCTGGTGTAGAGGAAGGACAGTGCACAACGGATGCCTCATAGTAAGTCTATAGGTGACATCACTGTCTGGGCATTCCATTCGTTGTTGGCTCTCTCCCCTGAAGTTGGCCGCTGGGGAGATCAAGTGACCGAGCCTGAGCGCTCTTAGATTAGGTAAGTATACTCATCTTTCCTTTACAGGGAGGTTACCATAGGGCAGGGTTAGGCACCCTTGGCACTCCAGCTGTGGTGAAACTACAAATCCCATCATGCCTCTGCCTCTAGGAGTCATGCCTGTGATTGTCAGAGTCTTGCAATGTC
Source organism: Aquarana catesbeiana (assembly GCF_042186555.1). NCBI lineage: Eukaryota > Metazoa > Chordata > Amphibia > Anura > Ranidae > Aquarana > Aquarana catesbeiana. The sequence goes on from NC_133324.1 coordinate 953,824,491, forward strand.
TCATGGGACTTGTAGTTTCACCACAGCTGGAGGGCCAAGGTTGCCTACCCCTGCCCTAGGGGTTAGAATGGGGACGGGAGCAGGTGGAAGCTTAGTTAGCTTCTGACCAGACTTCTACTTTAAAGTGGTTGTAAACCCTTCACATACCCAGTGAAGTGACTGGCCTCAGGTGATACACAGAGATGAAACAAATCCTCCTACATAAATTGTACCTGTTTATCTGCAGCGTTCTCTCCTCTACATCTGTTTAAAGTGCAGAATCTACACAGGATCTCTCAGCTCTGAAAAGCAGGGGGTGGAGAGCTGGAGTTACATCAGTGAGGAGAGCTCGAAGAGCTGATTGGAAGGAAGGGACACACCCCCCTTCACACAGCACACAGGAACAGAGCTGAGGCTGTCAATCACAGGCTGGAGATCCCTCCCCTGTCACCATTTTTCTCTTGGTGTCAGGAAAACTTGTCAGAAGTGACTCATGCTGATAGCAGAGGAAGGAGGCAGCAGACAGAAATGACACATAGTGCTCTGGATTGAGACAAGTACACACTATAGAACAGGGATATGCAATTAGTGGACCTCCAGCTGTTGCAAAACTACAAGTCCCATCATGCCTCTGCCTCTGGGTGTCATGCTTGTGGCTGTCAGATTCTTGCTATGCCTCATGGGACTTGTAGTTCTGCAACAGCTAGAGGTCCGCTAATTGCATATCCCTGCTATAGAGGCATGTGTTTTGTTCATATTTCATGTCTGAGGTTTGCAACCACTTTCGCGATAATTGTAATAATATCCATTACACTAAAACTGGAAGTTCAGCCACGTTTGTGAGATTTGAATGCAGTGGAGAGGGGTTATGATCTCTGCCAGGTGTTCATGGGAATCTTTGTCCCCTTTGGGAAGAATTTACTATACGTTCTGTACAGGAGACCTAGGGCCGGTTCACACCACAAAAACGCACTGCAGATCCATTCCGGATGCATTTCTCCATGCGTGTTTTTAACACATTTTTGAAGTCCGGTGTGTTGTTGATGAGTTCCAGTGCATTCGGTGCGTTTTACCATCTTCTAGTACAGTCCAGTGCAGGTAAATGCAGCATGTTCTACTTTTTATTCTGGAAGTGGAACAGACCACACTGGTGTGAACTATGCCATTTGAAACCGCTGGTCCACACCACTAAAACAAACTTTAACCACATGCCGACCAGCGCACAACGATGTACGTTGGCACAATGGCAGGGGTGGGCAAATGGGCATACAGGAACGTCCCCTTTAAATCGCGGCATTGTGGGTGTGCGCACGCCCTCCCGCCGCAAACTCCATGAGCGTGCCCATGGGACCCTTGGACTCAATCTCCGCCAGAGTCCCGCGATCGTGTCACGGAGAGGCAGAACGGGGAGATGTAAACAAGGCATTTCCCTGTTCTACCCAGTGACATGACAGAGATCACCCACCACTCCCTGTCATCGGGAGCAGTGATCACTGTCATGTCAGTGGTAGCCCATCCCCCTACAGTTAGAATCACTCCCTAGGACACATTTAACCCCTTGATCGCCACCTAGCATTTAACCCCTTTCCTGCCAGTGTCATTTACACAGTAATCAGTGCATTTTTATAGCACTGATCGCTGTATAAATGACAATGGTCCCAAAATAGTGTCAAAATTGTCCGATGTGTCCGCCATAATGTCGCAGTCATGATAAAAATCGCAGATTGCCGCCATTACTAGTAAAAAAAAAAAAATAATAATAAAAATGACATAAATCTATTCCCTATTTTGTAGATGATAACTATTGCGCAAACCAATCAATATACGCTTATTGTGATTTTTTTTTTCTTTACCAAAAATATGTAGAAGAATACATATCGGCCTAAACTGAGGAAAAAATTTGTTTTTTTATATATTTTTGAGGGATATTTATTATAGCAAAAAGTAAAAAATATTGCTTTTTTTTCAAATTTTTTTGTTTATAGCGCAAAAAATAAAAATCGCAGAGGTGATCAAATACCACCAAAAGAAAGCTCTATTTGTGGGGAAAAAAGGACATCAATTTTGTTTGGGTGCAACGTCGCACGACCGCGCAATTGTCAGTTAAAGCGACGCAGTGCCGAATCACAAAAAGTGCTCTGGTCAGGAAGGGGGTAAAATCTTCCGGGGCTAAAGTGGCTAGATCTGTTCCGGATGCATTTCTGCATGCACATTTTTAACGCATTGCGTTTTTTGATACGTTCCGGTGCGCTTTTGATGCGTTTTCGGATGCTTTCCAGATGCTTTTTTTTTTATTCTTCTTTCCTGTTTTTGTTTTTTTCCCTATACTGGGGTCTGGTGCATTTTTTATGCGTTTTACCGCATTCCAGTACAGTCCAGTGCAGGAAAAAATGCAGCATGTTCTACTTTATTTTCTGGAACTGGAACACCTTGGACCTGACTGCACTGGCGTGAACTATGCCATTGGAAACCATATACCTACTTTCCATGCGTTTCTAATGCAGAACAAAACGCACTGGACTGCGTGTGATGTGAACCGGCCCTTACTGTTGAATGCAAAATTAATTTTTCATCATATAAGCTCTAATGAGCAGGACCCTCTGATTCCTCCTGTATTGATTTGTATTGTAATTGTACTGTCTGCCCTCATGTTGTAAAGCGCTGCGCAAACTGTTGGTGCTATATAAATCCTGTATAATAATAATATAATAAGATAAATACAAAATTCTGTATATAATTACTTCACAATTAACACTTGCACTCAGAGCTGCTATTTTTATTTTTTTACATCCCCAACAAAAAGGAGAACAGGAGAGATCAGATTACGCAGACTGCATAATAACTCAACAGAGGAACATGCCCCTCCCTCTCTCCTAGCAGTGATGGGCTGACTTAGTCAATCAGGATTGGCTGCCAAAACACCTGCAGACAGTCAGACCCTGTTGCCATTGGTCGGGAATACAGCAGCAGCAGGCTGTCCCCTCCCCTGTCCCCTCCCCCCAGGAAGCCTCCACCTCCTTAGAATATAAAATAAATTCTACGTCAGGCTAAACGTTTCTCTAATATCCAGGAGTCACACGGCACTTTACAGCCAGAGGGAGCCGTGAAAACATCTATTTGTGATAATTGGCGTCTGTTTAGTAAATAGCGCAGATGTGGCGGTCTGGTGACGCCATTGTCTCGTCTTCTCAACGTTGACAACTCCATTGATCAGAATAAAAGCTGGTGATTGGACCATTAATACAGCACCTGCCCAATGAATGGCAGACGCTCTATTTGTGGAATCGGCATTTCGGATATATTAGAGAATAAGACGTATCAAAGGAAGACGAACGGATTCTCTGTGAACATCGAACGTCACCATGATAAGGACAGAATATACCTCCATAGAGCCGATCCCCTCCGACAACCAGAGCTCTGAGTGTAACCCAATCAGTATCACCACTTCTGGGGAAAGGGAGCCCTAAAAGTGGACCTGTCAGACCCTTCACAAGAATAAATCCCTGACATGTCACATTATACAGCCACAGGAACATTGTTCAGGAAAGCCCCCCCCCTCCGAGTTCCAGTCATTGACTTTGTCTGGGCTGAGATGATGTCATCAGTCTGCTGCAGGCAGGAGGAAGCATTTCCTCAGTCTCCCCATCACTAGTGACTTTGCCTAGGGCAGAGATAATGTTATCAGTCTGCTGCAAGCAGAAGGAAGCATTTCCTCAGTCTACCCTCCACTAGTGACTTTGCCTAGAACAGAGATAATGTTATCAGTCTGCTGCAGGCAGGAGGAAGCATTTCCTCAGTCTACCCTCCACTGGTGACTTTGCGTAGGGCAGAGATAATGTCATCAGTCTTCTGCAGGCAAGAGGAAGCATGTCCTCAGTCTCCCCTCCACCAGTGACTTTTCCTAGGGCTGAGATGATGTCATCAGTCTGCTACAGGCAGAAAAAAGCATTTCCTCAGTCTCCCCTCAACCAGTCACTTTGCCTAGGGCTCAGATGCTGTCATCAGATCATCAGTAGATATGTGCAATTCGTTTCGTTTCCAAATTAGTTTTTTAGCGAATTTCAACACGTTCGTTATTTTGGAAAACCCGTTTAATGAGTTTGAAAATTCTAAAATCCGAAAACTCGAAAAATCTGAAATAATAACTAATAATAACTATTAAATTATAGGTGTACGAACTTCCTTTCAAATTTGGCTGTTAGTAAACGTAACGAATTATCCGAAATAACAAATGCCGTATCTAAACGAATGGAATGTAATGAATTAATAATAATAATAATAAAAACTTTTTATTATTATTATTGTTTATTATTAATTTGTTCTGTTCCATTCGTTTGGATGCGGTTATTTCGGATAATTCGTTATTTCGGATAATTCGTATTCGTTACGTTCACTAACAGCCAAATTTGAAAGGAAATTCCAAAACCTATAATGTAATAGTTAGTTATTATTAGCTATTATTTCAAATTTTCGGATTTTCTTTATTTTCGGATTTTCGAATTTTCAAATTTATGAATGACCCGAAAATTGAAAAAAAAAACAAACAAAACGAATGGAACGAAAACAAACATTTTTCAGCAGTCCACATGTCTAGTCATCAGTCTGCTGCAGGCAGGATGAAGCATTTCCTCAGGCTCCCCTTCCCCAGTAATCAGACTGTACATTGTAACTTTGTAGCAAGTCACAAGGTGGGAAGCTACAGCAGGGGGCTGATCTGTGTCAGACATTTGCGAACACTGCCAAGAACTCCACAGACATCAGGTCTGTCATCTCTGAGTCAGCACTCCCCTCCAGGAAGCAGATGGTGATCCTGGATGATGACTGAACAAAGATGGCGCCATACATCAATAAAGAAAAGCAGACCGTCAACTTGGACAAAGTAGCGGTGTGTTTGCAAAGGGGCGCCTCCCCTGAAACCCGTCCATACAAACCCTGCCAGCCCTCCCTCACCACTTCTTCCTTTGCTGCAGCCAGTAATGAAATTCCCAGAGTAGACTGGTGCCGGATGATTGGGAGGAAAGGTCCCTTCCTAGGTCATGTGACAATGCTTGAGCCTGGCGATTGGCTGTTAGACCCGCACACTGTCACATGATACCCTGTAACTGGGGGGTCTGTGACAAAGGAAAGGGTGGGGATGCAGCTCTGGTAAGGGGTGTTTTAGTAGGTTGGGGGATCCTTGGCAAAGACACTGAGACCTTTGTGTGTCTGGAATGTGTGCAAAGTGCAAGCAGAGAAACGCTTAGCCATTTAGTAGATGCGCAGCGGTGCCATTAATTTCTGATGGAACCACCATGCCAGTCTGAGTTCAGGCTTACTGGGTTATTATAAACTGTTGTTCAACCCCTGAAGAAGGAGGAGTCCTTGTCCCGAAACGCGTCAGTTGTATCTGAGAGACAAATATTTGTAGTAGGCGATCCCAAGTACACACGAAGAAATACAAATTCTGGGGGCAGTGACATCACTCAGAGCGAAGGTGAAAAGGATATGAAATCAATAGTTACAAAGCGTTGTTCAACCTCTGAAAAAGGGGGAATCCTTGTCCCGAAATGTGTTGGTTGTATCGGCGAGACTAACTTTGTAGTAGGCGATCCTAACCACACACCCAGAAAAACTAATTCTGAAGCAGTGACCTCACTCACAGTGAAAGCTGAATAGGATCTGAAATCAATATTTACAAAGCATTGTTCCTCCCTGAAGAAGGGGATGTGCTTGTTCCGAAACGTGTTAGTTGTATATGTGAGACACACATTTGTAGTAGATGACCCTAAGCACACCCCCAGAAATACTAAATCTGGGGCAGTGACATCACTCACAGTGAAGCTGAATAGGATCTGAAATAAATAAGTACTGTCCCATTGGGGGCCCCTGAGACACACAGTATTGGCCCCCGATACCTTCTATCACTTAACACTACAAGGACACATTTACAGTATCTCGCAAAAGTGAGTACATCCCTCACATTTTTGTAAATATTTTCTTCTATATTTTCATGTGACAACACTGAAGAAATGACACTTTTCTACAATGTAAAGTAGTGAGTGTACAGCTTGTATAACAGTGTAAATTTGATGTCCCCTCAAAATAACTCAACACACAGCCATTAATGTCTAAACCGCTGGCAACAAAAGTGAGTACACCCCTAAGTGAAAATGTCCAAATTGGGCCCAAAGTGTCAATATTTTGTGTGGCCACCATTATTTTCCAGCACTGCCTTAACCCTCTTGGGCATGGAGTTCTTCAGAGCTTCACAGGTTTCCACTGGAGTCCTCTTCCACTCCTCCATGATGACATCACAGAGCTGGTGGATGTTAGAGACCTTGCGCTCCTCCACCTTTCGCTTGAGGATGTCCCATAGATGCTCAATAGAGTTTAGGTCTGGAGACATGCTTGGCCAGTCCATCACCTTTACCCTCAGCTGCTTTAGCAAGGCAGTGGTTGTCTTGGAGATGTGTTTGGGGTCGTTATGTTGGAATACGTCCCCGTGGCCCAGTCTCCGAAGGGGAGGGATCATGGTCTGGTTCAGTATGTCACAGTACATGTTGGCATTCATGGTCCCCTCAATGAACTGTAGCTCCCCAGTGCTGGCAGCACTCATGCAGCCCCAGACCATGACACTCCCACCACCATGCTTGACTGTAGGCAAGACACACTTGTCTTTGTACTCCTCACCTGGTTGCCGCCACACACGCTGGACACCATCTGAACCAAATAAGTTTATCTTGGTCGTATGGTCTGAGCACTGACAGGCTGACCCCCCACTCAATCAACCTCTGCAGCAATGCTGGCAGCACTCATACGTCTATTTCCCAAAGACAACCTCTGGATATGAGGCTGAGCACGTGCACTCAACTTCTTTGGTGGATCATGGCGAGGCCTGTTCTCAGTGGAACCTGTCCTGTTAAACCACTGTATGGTCTTGGTCACCGTGCTGCAGCTCAATCTCAGGGTCTTGGCAATCTTCTTATAGCCAAGGCCAGTGATGGCGAACCTTGGCACCCAAGAGGTTTTCAAACTACATTTCCCATGATGCTCATGCACTCTGCAGTGCGGTGGAGCATCATGGGAAATGTAGTTCCAAAACATCTGGGGTGCCAAGGTTCACCATCACTGGCCTAGGCCATCTTTATGTAGAACAACAATTCTTTTGTTCAGATCCTCAGAGAGTTCTTTGCCATGAGGTGCCATGTTGAACTTCCAGTGACCAGTATGAGAGAGTGAGAGCGATAACACCAAATTTAACACACCTGCTCCCCATTCACACCTGAGACCTTGTAACACTAACGAGTCACATGACACCAGGGAGGGAAAATGGCTAATTGGGCCCAATTTGAACATTTTCACTTAGGGGTGTACTCACTTTTGGTGCCAGCGGTTTAGACATTAATGGCTGTGTGTTGAGTTATTTTGAGGGGACAGCAAATTTACACTGTTATACAAGCTGTACACTCACTACTTTACATTGTAGAAAAGTGTCATTTCTTCAGTGTTGTCACATGAAAAGATAGAATAAAAGATTTACAAAAGTGTGAGGGGTGTACTTACTTTTGTGAGATACTGTATGTCTGGAAGAAGACATTTCACCAGTAGGAGAGCTTTGCTGACCATGCAGAGCCCAGGTTATCATCGACACGCGGCCAGTCATTAGACATCAGGGGGTTCTCTGGAATATGGTGTGGGAGGGGCGGCGGCCGCTATCTCTGCACAAATTACAATACTGCTGCTGTGCCTGGATGGGAGTTTATTGGCCGATAGCAAGAAAATTGTCTTTTCCCGGCGTGGAGGGAATTGTGCGTGAAATGACAGTGTTTTATCTGTCACTCCAGCGGACGCCGCGGATCTGAGCATTACAGAACGAGTCAGGGAATGTCACCTGGAGACGAGGCGGAATGACATCGGAGGATGGTTGTCACACAAGGACAATAGGAAGGTGACATTCCTCACCGGTAATACCAATCTCCTTCCATGTACCACATCTGCATGGAGGAGCCGAGGCACTGAGGAACGCATGGCGGGTCTAGGGCGCTTATTATCTAGAAAGGCGAATTATCCAGAGTCAATTTAAATAGTCATCACTTTAGAAGGTTTGGGTCACATCTATGCTTTCCTCGCACACAGAAACGCCTTTTAATTGTTAATGGTGTCAGAAACAGCATGGTGTGTTTTTGGAGAAGAACCTGGGACTTTGTTTCCACCTTCTTGTGCATAGGGTAGCCCACTGAAATGAATGACGCATGTAAACGCCCCCCTGCTTGGCAGGTATGAACCAAACCTACATTTCTGACATGATTTCCAATGGAAAAATTTGCCTTGCCTTACCTTGCCCCTTCCATTGCCTTACCTTTCTCTTTGCCCCTTACCTTGCCTCTTCCCTTGCCCTTTCCCAACCTCCTTACCTTGTCCCTTCTCTTGCCTCTTCCCTTGAGTTGCCCCTTCTATTGCCTTGTCTTTTCCCTTGCCTCTTCCCTTGCTTTGCCCCTTGATTTGCCTCTTCCCATGCCTTGCCCCTTCCCTTACCTTGCCTCTTCCATTGCCTTGTCTTTTCCCTTGCTTTGCCCCTTCTCTTGACCCTTCCCTGGCTTTGTCCCTTCCCTTGCCTTTCCCCTTTGATTTGCCTCTTCCCATGCCTTGCCCCTTCCCCTGCCTCTTCCCTGGCTTTGTCGCTTCCCTTGCCTCTTCTATTACCTTGTCTTTTCCCTTGCTTTGCCCCTTCCCTTGCCTCTTCCCTGGGTTTGTCCCTTCCCTTGCCTCTTCCATTGCCTTGTCTTTTCCCCTTCCCTTTCCTCTTCCCTGGGTTTGTCCCTTCCCTTGCCTCTTCCATTGCCTTGTCTTTTCCCCTTCCCTTTCCTCTTCCCTGGGTTTGTCCCTTCCCTTGTTTCTTCCCTTACTTTGCCCCTCCCCTTGCTTTGTCCCTACCCCCGCCTTGCCCGTTGATTTGCCTCTTCCCTTGCCTTGTCCCTTCCCTTGTCCCTTCCCTTGCCTTGTCCCTTCCCTTGTCCCTTCCCTTGCCTTGTCCCTTCCCTTGCCTCTTCCCTTGCTTTGCCCCTTCCCTTGCCTTGTCCCGTCCCTCTTCCCTTTTCTTGCTTTGTCCCTTCCCTTGCCCCTTCCCCTACCTTGTCCCTTTCCTTGCTTTTCCCCTTCCCTTGCCTCTTCCTATGCTTTGCCCCTTCCCTTGTCTTGCCCCTTCATTTGCCTTGTCCCTTCCCTTGCCTCTCCTGTCCCCTCCCCTTCTGTCCTGAACTGGCTTTCTCAATTGTCACTGCACACTGTGAGCTTCTGATAATGTGAATTAAAAGTCAGAAAGAGCCCATCATTTCCTGGCCAGAGGACACCCAACATCATCTATTTCCTCCCCAGCCTGACCCTTGCCTGCCCCATCCATTTCCGTTCTTTCAATCATGGAGGCTCAGAATCATATGTGGGTGGTCTGCATGCAAATAGAACCCCCACTCCTCTAGACTAACATCCACCTATCAAGGCATTTAAATATTTGCATAACTCCTCCAAAGAGCCAGCCCACTGCTTACATCAGGGCTCTTGAGAGGAGTACTGAGGCAGGGGGCTGGGATGTTTTCAGGAAGCAATGTACAGCCCCCTGCCGGCCCCTCCCACCAGCCATCATCAGCCTGCATTGCATAGAGAAGCACAGAGACCCAGGGATAACATCCCTGGGTCTGAAATAAGGTGTGTCATGAAAGGGTTTATTTAAATGGTTGATGGGGGGGGGCCAAGAAAGGCAAAATATAAGCAGATTGGACTTCAGCTTTAACTGGTACAGAGGGATGTGGAATACAGTTTGCTGAAATCCTCAGGTTGTATATGGCGGATCATGGATGTGATCAGGACCGTCTGGTAATGGAAATGCCCGGCATTTCACACACTCAGCGGAGTCCTCCTTTAATGGTGGGGGTTGCAGAGTTGGGATTCTGGCACATATCTGGCTCTGCGTTCCCATAGTATACACAGCGGGGGGAGGGGGGGGTGTCAATGTTTCTGTACATACAATGAATACACAACGTAGGCTGTTCCTGGGAGTGCTGCCATTTCTCGCCGCCGGGCCGCCGCATCAGACTCCTGGCTGGGAAGAATGAATGCGCAGATTGTGATTTCTACCGAAAATAGAAAGGATTACCAATCCGGAGATCCCGGGGTGAGCGGAGGACACTCTGCACCTAGGAGAGAGCATTATTACCACCCCTTGTACTGCGCTCTGGTATATGTGCACACTCCTCACAGTGTGCAGTGAAAATGGAGTAAGCCATTTCAGGACAGAAGGGGAGGGGACAGGAAAGGCAAGGGAAGGGGCAAGGGAAGGGGCAAGGGAAGGGGTAAGGGAAGGGGCAAGGGAAGGGGCAAGGTAGGGGAAGGGGAAAGGGAAGGGGCAAGGGAAGAGACAAGGTAGGGGAAGGGGAAAGGGAAAGGGAAGGGACAAAACAAGAAAAGGGAAGAGGGACGGGATAAGGCAAGGGAAGGGGCAAAGCAAGGGAAGGGGCAAAGCAGGGGAAGAGGCAAGGGAAGGGACAAAGCAAGGGAAGGGGCAAAGCAGGGGAAGAGGCAAGGGAAGGGACAAGGCAAGGGAAGGGGCAAAGCAGGGGAAGAGGCAAGGGAAGGGACAAGGCAAGGGAAGGGGCAAAGCAGGGGAAGAGGCAAGGGAAGGGACAAGGCAAGGGAAGGGGCAAAGCAAGGGAAGAGGCAAGGGAAGGGACAAGGCAAGGGAAGGGGCAAAGCAGGGGAAGAGGCAAGGGAAGGGACAAGGCAAGGGAAGGGGCAAAGCAGGGGAAGAGGCAAGGGAAGGGACAAGGCAAGGGAAGGGGCAAAGCAGGGGAAGAGGCAAGGGAAGGGACAAGGCAAGGGAAGGGGCAAAGCAAGGGAAGAGGCAAAGGAAGGGACAAGGGAAGGGATAAAGCAAGAAAAGACAAGAGGGAAAGGACAAGGCAAGGGAAGGGGCAATTCAAGAGAAGAGGCAAGGGAAGGGACAAAGCCAGGGAGGGGGCAAGGGAAGGGGAAAAGCAAGGGAAGGGACAAGGCAATGGAAGAGGCAAAGTAAGGGAAGGGGCAAGGCAAGGCAGTGGGAGAGGCAAGGGAAGGGGCAATGGAAGGGACAAGGCAAGGGAAAGGAAAAGGCAAAGGAAGGGGCAAGGGAATTAGTTATCAATAAGAATATCCCAAAATGCACATTAATTTCCTCTGAATTTGGGGCAGCACATAATAAATTGAGCCAGTTTTGTATAAATTGGAATTCACAGTACAAATCTGCATGAATGAACCCCTGACATGTCACAATATACAGCAACAGGATCATCGTACGGAACGCTCCACCGAAGGACCCGGGCCATCTCGGGCATATTTTTTTTTACAAGTAAAAATCTGTATTGTTTTTGCTAGTAAATTACTTACAGTAAAACCCCCAAACAATATATATATTTTAGCAGAGAGCCTAGAGAATAAAATGGAGACTGTTGATTGTTTTTATGTCAGATGGTATTTGCACAGCGGTTTTTCAAACGCAATTTTTTTGGGGGGGAAAAAATAAATTTTAATGAATTTTAATGCAAAAAATAAAAAACACAATATAGAACCCACTTTTTTGAGGTTATGATGATGTTACATCGAGTAAATAGATACCTAACATGTCATGCTTTAAAATTGCGCACTCCTGTAGAATGGTGATAAACTATGATCTTTATGACAGTACAGTTACATTACAATTCAATACAGGAGGAATCAGAGGGCCCTGCTCGTTAGAGCTTACAATCTAGAAGATATGCTTTAAAAAATTTTACAGGTTACCAGGTCAGAGTTACAGAAAAGGTCAAGTGCTAGAATTATTGCTCGTTCGCGGCGATACCTCACATGCATGGTGCGAACACCGCTTACATATGTATGCACAACCTACGTATGCGTTCGCTTCTGAGCACGAGCACAGAGGGAAGGGGGTGCTTTAATTTTTTTTTTTTTATTATTATTATTATTATTATTTTTATTTTTTTTACACTGTCCCTTTAATCTTTTTTTATTACTTTTATTCCTATCACAAGTTAGAAATTAGAAATAAGGGATGACAGGTTTTCTTTATGGAGAGACCTGGGGCCTTGGGGCCTATAAGACCCCACATCTCTTCTCTACCTTTGAAAGCAAAAGAACAAAAAAAAATTAAAATAAATAAAAAAATAAATAATAATAAAAAAACATTGCTCTTATGCTTTAAAAAGAAAACAAATTTTTTTTTTACATTTAACCCAATTGTTTGGTAAAATATAGAAGATGTTGTTATGCAGAGTAAATTGATACCTAACATGTAACGCTTTAAAAATTTGCACGCTTGTGCAATGGCGACAAACTACGGTACTTAAAAATCTCCATAGGCAACACTTGAATTTTTTTTTTTTACAGGTTACCTGTTTAGAGTTACAAAGGAGGTCTAGTGCTAGAATGATTGCTCTCACTCTAATGTTCACGGTGATATCTCACATGTGTGGTGCGAACAATGTTTACATATGCGCTCGCGACTTACGTATGTGTTCGCTTCTGCGCATGAGCAGGGAGGGATGGGGCGCTTTAACTTTTTTTTCCCCGATTTATTTTATTTCTTTTTTTACACTTTCCCTTAAATTTTATAAATATTTTATTTTAATATATTTAATATATTTATTTTTATTTTTTTTATATATTTTAAATATCCCTTGTAATAGAAATAAGGGATGACAGGTCCTCTTTCTGGAGACATCTGGGGTCTATAAGATCGATTGAAAGCAAAAGAGCAAAAAACAAAAAACAAAAAAAACAAAAACATTGATCTTAGGCTTAAAAAAAAAAAAAATTCTTTTTAAATCCGCCCCGGACCCGAAGTGATGTCATGACGTTGCTCAGGTCCACCTAGATCAGTGATGGTGAACCTTGGCACCCCAGATGTTTTCTAACTACATTTCCCATGATGATCTGGCACTCTGCAGTGTAGTTGAGCATCATTAGAAATGTAGTTCCAAAACATCTGGGGTGCCAAGGTTCACCATCACTGATCTAGATTATAGAGGTGAGACAAATCTGGTCTCACCTCGGTGGCCAGCTGCACAAACCATCACCATCACCATCCGGGTTTCTTGGACTTACCTTTCTCACCAACCATCTGATGGCTCATGCGGCTGGCCACAGAGGTGAGACCAGATCATCTCTCCTCACCTCTATGATCTAGGAGGACCGGAGTGACGTCATGACGCCACTTCCGGTCTAGGGCGGATGTTTTTTTTAAAGCAGAAGAAGATCACTGTTTTTTTTACTTTGACCTGATGCTTCCAAAGATAGAGGAGACATTTAGGGCAGGGTTGGGGTGTGATGGGTTGGACAACCCCCTCTCCGCTGCTTCTAAAAGCCATCCAGTGGCTAACTTAGCCACTCTGATCGCTTTTTATGAGAAAGAGAATCGCAAGCTGAAAAAAATAAAAAAAATGTCTGATAGCTTCAGTCATAACCCTGGTAAATCACTTCAAAACTGCAACGTATACATATGTATTGCGGTCTTGAAGTGGTTAAAAAAACCATCCTTGAGCCTAGGCTGAGATGATGCCATCAGTCTGCTGCAGACAGGAAGAAGCATTTCCTCAGTCTCAGTGAATGAGATCGTAACACTGCAACTTTGTAGCAAGTCACGAGCTGAGAGGTTGCAGCAGGGGGCTGATGTGTGTCAAACATTTGTGAACACAGCACAGGCACAGGGATTTACATGATCATTCCATTGACACTCAATGTTGTCTACAAAACTCCACCTCTTTTTGAATGGTAATGGTCAGCTCGTCCTGTCTCCAGGCCTCTCAGCGCTCCTGTGTGAAAGCGTTTTAGCAATGAGCAGCTAAGAAATAAATGTTCCTGCTTGTGTAAAACAGGTATCTGAGACTCAGCTGACCAGAACGAGGAGGGAGAAAACCAAAGGCAAATTCTGCTGGATCCCAGAGAGCCGGATTTGCATGGTATTTGCACTCTGACTGGCAGCTGGAAGGATGAAGTAAGGGCAGGTGGTGTAAAGCTGTTTAATCTGCTTATGATTACTTCCCTTCCCTCCCCCCCATCAACATGATAATAAAATTCCTAAGTTTAAACTTTCCTTTTCATGACATTCCTTATTTTAGAAGCAGTGATGTCATCACTGGGTCTCTGTGTTTCTTTATGCAAGGCAGGCAGATTATTTATCCAAAGAGTGCAGCTCCATATGACTTATACATACAAATATCAGACAAGAACAGAGAATACACAGTGCTTACCAGAGATCTACGGGGCCCTCTATACTAATGAGTGGCCGTAATCGCTCCAAAGTTGTACCTGACTTCCTAATAAAATTTAAATATAGGTACCGGCATGTCAGATGTAGCTGCAACACAATACAATCAAAATCCCAGTCCTCCAGTCTGCAGCCGATGTGCGTGATGATCACGTCTGGCTCCACCCAACACGTTTCGTCACACAATGATGTCAGGGGAGTGGCTCAATGCAGGCAGTTCATGGCTGGTGGGAGGGGCCATCGGGGTGCTGTGATGTTTTCAGGAAGCTATGTACAGCACCCTGCTGCCTCCTCCTCCCACTGGTCATGATCTGCCTGCATTGAGCAAAGTCACTGATGAAATGTGTTAGGTGGAGCCAGACGTGACGCCATCAATCATGTTGGCCGCCTCCATCTAGTGTTCCTCAACACCTTTACGACTGCCTAACATGTGTGGGAGCCAATGGGTTGGCTTTAATGCCCACATGTCGCACATGTGTGTTGCTGGGTGGCCAATGTTTTTGTGCCGAGAGCGTGCTCACAGTGAAAGACAGCTCTTGGTCCCTACTAATGATTGGTTACCAGTGGGATTGGTTCCTGATCCTGTGACCACTGTGACAGCCAATCACAGTAGCCATGTGATTGGCTGATCTTTCCCAGCCTCCTCCCAGCGTTCAGAACTTTTTAAAGAGATGTCCACCAAACACGTTTTGTCACTTGATGACGTTAGCAGGGGCATGGCTCAATGCAGGCAGATCATGGCTGGTGGGAGCGGCCGGCAGGGTGCTGTGATGTTTTCAGGAAGCTATGTACAACACCCTGCCGCCCCCCCCCCCTGACTGGCCACGATCTGCCTGAATTGAGCCATGTACCTAATGAAACGCGTTGGATGGAGCTGCACGTGACATCATGCACATTGACTGCCTTGATCCAGTGTTCCCCAACCCCCTTACAATCACAGAACACATGTTTGTCACTGGGTGGCCGATGTTTCTGTGCTGAGAGCATGCTCACAGTGAAAGACAGCTCTTGGTCCCTTCTAATGATCGGTAGCTGGCGGAATCAGCTCCTGATCCTGTGAAACCGTCCCCCCAGCATTCAGAACTTTTTAAAAGGATGCTGGGGTAGGCGGGAAAAGGTTAAGGATCTACCTCTTTGCCACAGCATACCTGGTCCCACTTCACCATCCTTTTTTGATGTCACTTGAGGGGACTGGCTGCTTCTTTCGGGTTTATCAGCGAGAATGCTTTGCCTCATCAGCTGCAAAAACAAGGAATAGACTGCGTGATGACTTCACACCCTACTCCGCCCAATACGTTTCATCACATGATGATGTCGTAATCGTCAGAGACCAAGCTGTGAAAAGCAGCTCTTTGTCCCTTCTAATGATCGGTAGCTGGCGGGATAGCCTCCGGATCCTGTGACCACTGTGACAGCCAATCACAGTAGCCATGTGATTGACTTGACGGTTCCCCCATCCGTGTTCAAAACTTTTTAAAGGGATATCAGGGTGGGTGGAATGCGGTGCATGTGCCCAATGATGCGGTGTGCGTGTCATAATGTGCCCGCAGCCTCCTAAGACCCTGGAGGCTGCAGGCAACTGTTCATGCCATTGTGGCCCTATAGGAAGGGGTTCCCAAAAAATAGGTATCCCCCTCCCCCCAATAATAGGAGGGGGCAGAATATTATGTAAAGTTCTCCTTTAATACACATCTATATTGACCGATTTATCAAGATTTCGGAAACATGAAGAATGGACGGACCTGATTTCTGTCGTTTTCATGGCATCGGATATTGGAGTGGGTTGGGGGTCACTTTATTATTATGTTCCAGATCTGTATATGAAATATCTGCAATACGAGACATCAAACGTCCTTTATGTGAAGCTGACAATAGAACGGTGTGAGTGACTGAAGAGCGATGTGTGTCCTTTGTGCTCAGGAAATCCTTTATCACACAATGGTCTGCAGAGCATAGACACAACACCCTCCCGCCATGCGGACCATTATCAGGCATTAGATCCTGGGGCCGGACGGGCACTGCGCTAGGTTGGGTACATTCGGCACAATCTCCCATCAATTTGTTCTTTTCTGTTCCGATCCCAAGACTCTGATCTGGTGGTAATGAATGGACGGCGTAGAGAGGGCCTCGTCATTACACACGTCAGGAATACAGTGTAATGTTTAACATCTATATGTTCAAAACCATCTGATGTGGTCTGGAGGTGGCTGGTCCATATACGTCAGCAGAGGTGGCCATGGCAGCCCATGTGCAGGCCCCCATAGATGAAAGGAGTGCTGCGTATTCCGCGGAGGACGCTAATCCCAGATTATTCCGTCTCACAGGAACTAACCCAGTTATGGCTCCTCTAATCTGATTATCCTCCGGCTAATTAAAGGGCTCGTTATTTCTCCATGTGATGCCGAACACACTCAGACTGAGGGGGGCGACCCCGGCGTTAATCACGTACATAGAGGAGCGTTCACCAGATATAGGGGTGATGGAGCGTACGAGTGATCTCTGATACCAAGATGTCCTCTGCTTATAGATTTACATTCAATTCTAAATGGAGACTAGAGAGCCAAACCACCTGATGGCTACCTAAATGTTTAGAAGACTTTAAATGTAGTGCTGAGCTTTGTCCCCATCCACCCTTCTGTTCCACTTTGTGTACAGACCCGGGAACTCAGCACAGGGATGGTGGAAACCCTTCATAATGGGAATAGCAGGTGTACAGACCCAGGAACTTAGCACAGGGATAGTGAGAACCCCTCATAATGGGCACAGCAGGTGTACAGACCCGGGAACTCAGCACAGGGATGGTGGGAACCCCTCATAATGGGCACAGCAGGTGTACAGACCCGGGAACTCAGCACAGGGATGGTGGGAACTCCTCATAATGGGCACAGCAGGTGTACAGACCCGGGAACTCAGCACAGGGATAGTGAGAACCCCTCATAATGGGCACAGCAGGTGTACAGACCCGGGAACTTAGCACAGGGATAGTGAGAACCCCTCATAATGGGCACAGCAGGTGTACAGACCTGGGAATTCAGCACAGGGATGGTGGGAACTCCTCATAATGGGCACAGGTGTACAGACCCGGGAACTTAGCACAGGGATAGTGAGAACCCCTCATAATGGGCACAGGTGTACAGACCTGGGAACTCAGCACAGGGATGGTGGGAACCCCTCTTAATGGGTACAGCAGGTGTACAGACCCGGGAACTCAGCACAGGGATGGTGGGAACCCCTCATAATGGGCACAGCAGGTGTACAGACCCGGGAACTCAGCACAGGGATGGTGAGAACCTCTCATAATGGGCACAGCAGGTGTACAGACCCAGGAACTCAGCACAGGGATGGTGAGAACCCCTCATAATGGGCACAGCAGGTGTACAGACCCAGGAACTCAGCACAGGGATGGTGGGAACCCCTCATAATGGGCACAGCAGGTGTACAGACCTGGGAACTCAGCCTAGGGATGGTGGGAACCCCTCATAATGGGCACAGCAGATGTGCAGGATGTGGAGTTTGACTATAAGCAGTTTGAAGACTATTAATCCAGCATCTGCCACACACTGTCATTTTTTTCTTACGTACAGTGACAGGTGTATAATATTTGCACAGTATTTTTCTATTGCCTGTCATCACTCCCTGTACCCGCTCCTCTGCACATCTGACTAACAAATGATCCCTGTCCTTCGTATGACCTTTGATCACATATACGGTTTACAGCAAATGGCGTCAAGCTTTAGATGGGCAGCGCAGATACAAGGTATATCAGATAAAGCAGAATAACAGATCACTGGCTTTATATACAGAGCATGCAGAGCAGCCAATCAGAGGGCTCAGTTGGATTATAAGTGACTAATTGAAAGTAAAGCAGTTAAAGCTTCCTCCCATTCATACATTAAACAAGGTCTGGTCTGCCATCCCCAGGCGCTAATCGCAGATATACAGAACACGCTGAGGAGGGTCTGCAGAGGGGAGACTGAGACCAACATCCACTGATAAACCAAAATTGGACAGGGGAGGAAAGGATGTCCCAGTGGTGCACAAAGCACCTTGGGGCCCCGGGATGTATAGAGTGATTCAGGGCTGCTAAATCCAATTCAGCTACTGAACCCAGATCCAAATGGGCCCCATCTACTGAAACATTTTCAATATTACAAAAGGGCCCCTAAATGCTCCCCTGCTAATGGACCTCTGACCACATCGGTGTCACTGTGAGAGCGTATGACTTTGTATCCAGGCTAAAGATCAGTGCAGTTTAGAGCTTTCATTTTCCCAAGATGATGGGGAAGATTTTGGAAAAAATTTAGCTATTTTGGTGAAATTCATTGGTGTCAATAAAAAAATGTGAAATTAGAGGGAGATTTTCATAGTTGAGGGATTCAGAAGCTTCTCAACTATCCTGGACCAAAAACAACTTCTTGTTAGCTCCGTCATTTTACCTTTTTTTTTGTTGTTTTACAGACAGTGGGAAAGAAAAGCAAAAATACGCACATACAAAGCACACTTTGGAGTAATAGCAATCATGAAAAATCCCTGTAATTTGCCTTATACTGTATGTTTATTTCCTATAATGGTCAGCTCCATCTAGTGGTGCTAATGCTGTATTTTCCACATTGAAATTACTTAATACCACATTTTGGCAACTATATGGAGCAAAGAAACATAGGAAATACCACATTAGGCAAATGACAGATTATTCATGACAACTGTAGTATGACTATGGTAAAGGGTGAGCTCCTCAGTCAGACTATCATTGTGGTCTCTGAGGGAGGAGATATCTCCTCAAAATGAAACCAACACCCAAATGGATAAAGACCCCAAAACTACTAGTATAAGTTGAGAACCTCTTTCCTTACTCATTTACCCTCACTACTTCCTGTAAATCAGGGCATAAAAGGAGATAATTAGGAAGTCAGGGGAAATCTCCCCAAGGGGAACACACACAGCAGTAACAGGGATTCAAATCCTTTCCTGTTCCACCCAAAAACAAGAGAGATTTGGCCAGAGTTGGACTTTTAGTTACTATACTATATGGACAAACGTCTGAGCACCTCCGTCCATATGATGGAGTTTGGGTGTTTCCAGTGAAGGATTCTGTTAATACTACATCATACAAAAGACATCTTAGACAAGTGTGTGCCCTAACGCATGTGGTAACAGTTTGAAGACCCTTTTCTATTCCAGCATGACTGTACCCCTGTGTACAAAGTCATCTCCATAAAGACATGGTTGGACTTGATGCGAAGAATCTCAGGTGGGCTGTACAGAGCCCTGACCTCAACCCTACTAAACACCTTTGCTCCATGAAGACATGGTTGGACCAGTATGGAGTGGAGGATCTCAGGTGGCCTGCACAGAACCTGACCTCAACCCTACTGAACACCTTTGGGTTGAATGGGGACACCGATCGTGAGCCAGGTCTTCTCATCCAACATCGTCCCTGATCTCACAAATGGGCACATTCCCACTGACACCCTACAAAATCCTGAGGAAAGTCTCCCAGAAGAATTAGAAGATGTTATAACCTCAAAGAGAGGCCAACTCCATATTGATGCTTATGGTTTTGGAATGGAATGTCCAACAAACTCATATAGGTGTGATGGTCAGGTGTTCACAAACTTTTGGTCATATAGTGTATATCAGTATGTACTGAAGTAAACCTTAGTACATAGTACTGTATATACAATAGCAAAGTATACAATATTTGCTTCCAACTCTGAATTCTTAGTTTACAAAATGCGGGCTTTCTATCACACTGATCCATTGGGCTCAATACTCAATACTTGGTATACATGTAAAGTGTGCCAACTTTAGTGGTGTCATACCTGTTCCAGGGCAGCAGCGTAGCCTCCCTGGCGGTTTTCCCGAGTGTGGCTCGGGGTTAAAATTCAGTCCCATTAGCGGTAACCCCGGGCCACACTCGGGATCGCATTGCAGGATCCTGGGGCTGCGTTACTTACCTTGTCCCCGGGATCCTGTGATGTCACCCGCAGTGTCCGAGGGCTCCGTCCTCCTCCGAAGCCTCTCTGTGCCAGGCTCCGTTCCCTGCGAGCGGCGCGACGCACGGGGGCGGAGCCTGGCAGCAAATTAAAAAAAAAGTAAAAATCATAACACATACAGTACTGTAATCTTACAGATTACAGTACTGTATGAAATGATTTCACATCCCTTTTGTCCCCAGTGCTTTGGCCCATGCCCTGCATGCAGTTTTATGTGATATATACTGTTCTTTCTGCCTGGAAACTGGAGATTGTCCATAGCAACCAAAAAGTGTCCCTTTACGTCAAAAGTGGCTTTAGACCAGCTAGAAAACAGCGATAGTAAATTAGAACACTTGCAGAATTGAGCGATAGTGAATCGTGGGGAAATTTATTTTATTACTATTTTTTTTAATTTTTTTTTATTATTTATTTTTATTTATTATATTATAATTTATGTTTTTGTGTTTCAAACTTTATCATACCCGGGATATCTACTAGACTCTTGTTTGGACAGATTTAAGTGTGTTATTGTTAAGATTTACAGACCTACAATATAAAACGCCAAATTTCCATGCAAAATAATTGTACCGCTTTCAGCACCTAAAATCCGAAATAATCATACCGCCAGGGAGGTTAAAGTATTGGAGCCACTGGGAAAGAATGAAGACCTAGCTAAGAGGATTTTCAGGAGGAGAGTAAAGCAAAAAAAAAAAAAAAAAAAGAAAGAGAAAGAGAAGGGAAACTGGAATGAAAGCAAGGAGGAAGTACCTAAAAGAACTAGGTGAGGTACAATTAATAGGTACAGAACACCCTCCAAAGTAGGAGCCTCTGCTACAGTTTACACCTCTGCCAGAGTCTGCTGACCTTATCACACTCTACTGTATATTCTCCTGACTATGGTGCCAGTAATAGAAATATTAATTGGTACATTTCTGCCATGATCTAGTTCTGCCAGGGGCCACAGCCACCCTATCATGTTACGCAATGTCTGTAACAAACCCGTGTTAAAAATAAATAAATAAAGGGTTCCAGACTGGGCTCCTGCCTGCCAAAGCCATCCAGCTGGGTCCTTGTAGGCATCCCTGCACTTTGCATATTTTTGTTGATAGAATATTGTACTGTGTATCAACAGTTCAACCATTCTAGGTTGCTAGACTAACAACTCAACAGCTAGTAGAATATGGGGGCACCGTGCCCTGTACTTGTAGTGCTGGGTTCTAGGTGTACTGAAAGAGAGGGGGAACCCTGGCATATTGGGAAGAAAAGAAGCACCACTGGGCAAACCAGTTTGCTTAGAAAGGTTCTCAGTTGGGTTTGGGTTTTGTACATTTGGCATAGTGATCCAATGAAGAATAGGATCCATTATTGGGTTGAACTGGTTTACTTAGAACTGTTCTCAGTTGGGTTTGGGTTCTGTACATTTGGTGTGGTGCCCTAATGAAGAATAAGATCCATTAATGGGGTGAACTGGTTTGCTTAGAAAGGTTCACAGTTGGATTTTGACTGTACATTTGTGGCATGCCGATAACAAATAAGATCCATCATTGGGTGAACTTGGTTTGCTTAAAAAAGTTTTCCACTTGGGTTTGGGCTCTGCATATTTGGCATGGTGATCCAATGAAGAATAAGATCCATTATTGGGATAAACTGGTTTGCTTCTAAGTTCTCAGTTGTGTTTGGGCTTTGTACATTTGGTGTGGTGCCCCAATGAAGAATACATTCTAATATTGGTGTGAACTGGTTTGCTTAGAAAGGTTCTAAGTTGTGTTTGGGCTTTGCACATTTGGTCTGGTGGCCCAATGAAGAATACATTCTAATATTGGTGCGAACTGGTTTGCTTTGAAAGGTTCTAAGTTGTGTTTGGGCTCTGTGCGTTTGGTGTGGTGCCTCAATGAGTAATAAATTCTAAAATTGGGGTGAACTTGTTTGCTTAGAAAGGTTAACAGTTAGATTTGGACTCTGTGCCAATAAAAAATAAAATCCATTATTGGGGTGAATTTGGTTTGCTTAGAAAGGTTCTCAGTTGGGTTTTGGCTCTCTGTGTTTGGCGTGTTACTCCAATGAAAAATAAAATCCAGCATTGGGGTGAACTGGTTTGCATAGAATGGTTCTCAGTTGGTTTTATGCTCTGTTCATTTGGTGTGGCACTCCTAATCTCATCATACCATGGTTTACACCCCTGGTCATTCTTAGAGGTTGCCTAATCAGAAACGCTGCCCTTCTCTATAAACAGTCTATTGTAGATGACCGGTAACATTTTGGATTCAGCGCCCTTTCACCACACCCTATAGGGCAGAGTCACTTGAAACCTCTGCTTGCATTTGGGGGCCTAGAAGGCTTGATCATAACTAGACAATCCACTCAAGTTTGGAGGGGGAAGCACAAGACACTTGGCTTAGGGCTCACGACGTGTAAACCTTTTATATAAAAATAAAGGAAATTAGTGTTAGTTGACATGATGCAGTCACAAGGTCAGAGATGATGAAACCAGTTACTTTTGTGTGCAGATGAAACCTGTATATTTTCCCACCTTACCCATCCTTCCTTCCGTCATCCAGAATACATGGAAATCCCGGCTATTTTTATACCGTGTGTGTTCTTAAGCTCTTCAGCAGCAGATGTGAGAGCGGAGTCTGTCTCTGAATGGCCACTATAAATCCAGTAATGTGTGTGTATTGCGGAGGAGAAGAATGGGCTGAGCAGATTGAAGTATTTAGCGTACATGGTGCAGAGAGTGCTGGATTAACACTGAGCCTACAAGCTGCTCCCAGACACTTTGATGAACATCAAACCTCACACTCCCAGCGACGGCTGTACCAACGCGGCGTGCTAATGCCGGCCTGCCACTTTCTGATGGCAGATAATCTTCAGAATGCAGATCAGAAGGAGCACTAACATTTCCAGCAAAAGCAATTAGAGGACAGATTGCGGGCGGAAGTGACCATTCTAGGGGTCACATTAAGGGTTATCCCTGTTGCTGGCTGACTTGTGAACACTGACTGTTTTGGTACATCAGATTTTCTGTTCTTATTCAAGGGGGAATGCAAGAGCCGCTCAAAGCAAAATAGGAAGCAGGTCAGACGGATCTCAATTTAGAGAGGCTGCACAGAGCTAATCACACAGGTGTTACAGCAGCAATAATTCACAGAACACCTTACAAGGTCACTGGCTGCATACATCCTGAGCCCTGTGTTATGCAATCAGCGATCCTGGCCTTCTACCATGATGAGTTTCCTTTAAAGCCAATGTATGGAGGTTTTTGTACATATTTTCCTTTATTTATTATGGGGAGGAATAGAAAATATCCTTTATAAACATATTTGTAAATATTAAAGTATCTCATATTAACGTTTTGCATGTTTATTTAAAATGGAGATGAGCCTAAAAAATTTAAATGGCCGACAGGCAGGATCTTTAAGAGAGATCCAATTGGCCTTGTCTGTTTGTAGCACCCTCCTAGTTTGCTACTTGTTAAGTATATATAGTTAGCTCCTCTGTATGTAGAAGAGGATGGGTTAATTATTTAGCATACTGTAGAGTGCTTCACAGGCTGTGCCTCTGTTACCTCCCCCGCTATTCTGGAATTCACTGGAGGGTTCTAGAACTTAGTGGGTGGGGGGGATGGCGGTGGCCGCAACCTGAATATTAATGGGACTTCCAGCAATCCCTGGGAGGTGGGCTCAGAAGGTGGGGAAGCAACCCATAAATAGACTGTCAGAGAGCAGAGCCCAGGGTCCAGGCATCTGGAGGTGACCCCTGTGCTGGGGGCTCTGCCCCTGGGACAGA
Source organism: Aquarana catesbeiana (assembly GCF_042186555.1). Lineage (NCBI taxonomy): Eukaryota > Metazoa > Chordata > Amphibia > Anura > Ranidae > Aquarana > Aquarana catesbeiana. Next base: position 953,848,503 of record NC_133324.1, read on the forward strand.
GAGAGAGAGAAGAGTTGGTGTGCTGCTGGCTGTTTTGCACTCGCACTTGGCCACACCTGGACTTCTGGTGGGGTATTGCACTCCACTGTCACCTCTCTTGCAAGTGTGGCTGAATTAAGTACTCACTCAGTATCCCATGAAAAGCTTCCTGACCCCAGATCTCTGGCCTCCACTCAGGCTCTGACTTTCCTCTCTTAAAAAGGCCCCCCAGCTGAACCCAGCTGGGACCTTGATGTCTTTCTCCAAGACTCCTCTGGCTTCTCCTCTTCTCTCTCTCTCTCTTTCTGACTCTCTGCCCCAGTACAGCTTGCCCCCCATTTCAGAGTAGCCAGAGGCTTAGCAGTCCTCAGTTTTTGTGTACAAAAAGTTCCAGTTTGTGGTATCCTATGCTTCCACCCCCTTCCCATTAAAACATCAAAAACCAAAACCCATAGACTGTTTATTGAGCCATCTGGAAGTGTGTGAATATACAATTTGCCTGGCTGTGAATGCTGTAAGGGGGATATAGGCCCAAAATTCAGAAGCTCCTTTGGGGGCTCGTCCGGGATTTTTTCCCCTAAATTATACAGCCTTTGCCCATAGCAAACAGAAGCAAGTAAAGTGTTTTTGAGGACTGCTACTCTGATAAGATGTCTAGAGTATAGATACGCCATTGAAATACTGGCTGCCTACCCAAGGAAAGCTCAAGGACTGCACATTTAACAAGTGCATCTGACCAGAGGTAAGTCTGACAGTGCAGCACAAGAGGGGAGGGGATGACTTGACAGCTAAGCCTGCCACAATGTGGTAATATATGGTGTATACTAATACAATCTGGCCAACAGCTCCCGGGAGCCCATTAAAAAAAATCAAGCCAATTCTATACAGAGCCCAATAGCTCAAACAGCAATTTACACATAGGATTGATGAATCGAACAAAGCCAGGAAATGAGGCGGGCTTTACCTGACTTGCCGTAGCTTCCATAATGCATATTGTGAAAAGCTCACAGTGTGCTATAAAATCCTAGTAAGCCATTTCGGTCCAGGAGAGGACCCTGTACAACTGTAGGTCAGATATAAAAAAAAGTATTTATGGGCGTATAACACGCACCTTTCACCCTGAAAATCGGTTGCAAATAGCGTGTGCATGTTATACGCCGATACTTACATTTTGGCTGCCTCGGAGGGGACAGGGAGGGGGCGGGACAAGCGCTGTTAGATTACATACAGGAGAATCTCCTGTTTACTCGGTGGCCTCTGTAATAGGAAGTCCCATCTCCTGGGCCGCCATTGAATGACTGTTCTGTCTATCATAGGGGGCAGGACTTTGTATTAAAGAGGCTGCCGCGTAAACAGGAGATTCTCCTGTATGTAATCTGTCGGCACTTGTCCCGACCCCCTCCCTGCCCCCCTGCATTGAGGGCAATGGTAATGCTGCATTAATGGCAATGGCGAGGCTGCATTAAGGCACTGGTGAGGCTGCATTGAGAGCAATGGTGATGTTGCATTGATGGCAATGGCGAGGTTGCATTGAGGGCAATTGTGATGCTGCATTGAGGGCAATGGTGAGGCTGCATTGAGGGCAATGGTGAGGCTGCATTAATGGCACTGGTGATGCTGCATTGAGAGCAATGGTGGGGCTGCATTGAGGGCAATGGTAGGGCTACATTAATGGCACTGGTGATGCTGCATTGATGGCAATGATGATGCTGCATCGAGGGCAATGGTGAGGCTGCATCGAGGGCAATGGTGAGGCTGCATCGAGGGCAATGATGAGGCTGCAATAATGGCAATGGTGAGGCTGCATTGATGGCAATGGAGAGGCTGCATTGAGGGCAATGGAGAGGCTGCATTGAGGGCAATGGAGAGGCTGCATTGAGGACAATGGAGAGGCTGCATTGAGGGCAATGGTGAGGCTGCATTGAGGGCAATGGTGAAGTTGCATTGAGGGCACTGGTGATGCTGCATTGAGGGCAATGGTGGGACTGCATTAATGGCACTGGTGATGCTGCATTGATGGCAGTGGTGATGCTGCATTGATGGCAATGGTGATGCTGCATCAAGGGCAATGGTGATGCTGCATCGAGGGCAATGGTGATGCTGCATCGAGGGCAATGGTGATGCTGCATCGAGGGCAATGGTAAAGCTGCATTGATGGCAATGGTGATGCTGCATTGAGGGCACTGGTGATGCTGCATTGAGGGCACTGGTGATGCTGCATTAAGGGCAATGGTGGGACTGCATTAATGGCACTGGTGATGCCGAATCAATGGCAATGGTGATGCTGCATCATGGGCAATGGTTATGCTGCATCGAGGGCAATGGTGATGCTGCATCGAAGGCAATGGTGATGCTGCATCGAGGGCAACGGTGAGGCTGCATCGAGGGCAATGGTGAGGCTGCATTGGGGGCAATGGTGAGGCTGCATTGAGGGCAATGGTGAGACTGCAATAATGGCAATAGTGATGCTGCATTGATGGCAATGGTGAGGCTGCATTGAGGGCACTGGTGATGCTGCATTAAGGGCAATGGTGGGACTGCATTAATGGCACTGGTGATGCCGAATCAATGGCAATGATGATGCTGCATCGAGGGCAATGGTTATGCTGCATCGAAGGCAATGGTGATGCTGCATCGAAGGCAATGGTGATGCTGCATCGAAAGCAATGGTGAGGCTGCATCGGGGCAGTGGTGAGGCTGCATTGAGGGCAATGGTGAGACTGCAATAATGGCAATAGTGGTGCTGCACTGATGGCAATGGTGAGGCTGCATTGATGGCAATAGTGAGGCTGCATTGAGGGCAATGGTGAGGCTGCATTGAGGGCAAAGGTGAGGCTGCATTGAGGGCAATGGTGATGCTGCATTGATGGCAATGGTAAAGCTGCATTGATGGCAATGGTAAAGCTGCATTGATGGCAATGGTGATGCTGCATTGAGGGCACTGGTGATGCTGCATTGAGGGCAATGGTGGGACTGCATTAATGGCACTGGTGATGCTGCATCAATGGCAATGGTGATGCTGCATCAATGGCAATGGTGATGCTGCATCGAGGGCAATGGTGATGTTGCATTGAGGGCAATGGTGATGCTGCATCGAGGGCAATGGTGATGTTGCATTGAGGGCAATGGTGATTCTGCAACGAGGGCAATGGTGATGCTGCATCAAGGGCAATGGTGAGGCTGCATTGAGGGCAATGGTGATGCTGCATTAAGGGCACTGGTGAGGCTGTAGATGGGCACTGACGCTTATTCTTTATTTAAAATTTTCGTTTTTTTCCTGAAACTTCCCACTTAAAGTGAAGGTGGGCATTATATGCCGATAAATATAGTACTTTAGAATAGGAACAAAGGGGAAAGGGCAGGGGGTTGAGGCAGGTGTTTTTTTTTTTTATCACCAAGAGATGAGCTTTAAAAAAAAAAAAAAAATTAAAATAAAACTGAGCTCAAATCATGAAAGTTTCTCTTTTAAAATGTATTTTTTTCCAACACCTCATCTCTGAATTTCCATTTCAATTTTTTTTTTTCTTTTAAGCAAACACAAAATTATAAAGTGGGGTCAGGCTGACAAATCTTTCGCTAAGTGTTCACACATAATGCGGTGCGGACTGCACAAATCCCCAGCCCCTCGTGGCCAATAGCTGTAAATATAATGCAAAAAAATAAAAAAATTAAAAATGCTGCGGGCGACAACAAATCCCAGACAATGCCGACATCTCTCTCGGTTAATTATCGCCCGTCCCACGCAGTCCGAGCGAGCTCCTCCAGGAATTATCAGCCACAAAAGCAGTGAATTTCAAACAGTATTTATGAAGGACTTCACACACCGGATTATCGGCTCCATTAGACCCTTTCCAGCAAGTGTTTTCTCCTGATAGCGCAATCTGCAGAACGCGGGCGCCGTGTCCCCGCGAAGAGCCCGGACGGCGGGCTTGTGATACAGCAGCTGGCCGGGCGTCTTTATTTGAAGCACGCACTTCAGAGTTAATGATGTCTGGGCGGCAGAAGAAAGAAGCTATTAGAGGAGGTTAATAGAAACTGCTAAACAATCACAGCTAATTACAGACGAAAGGCGCGCGTTTCCGCCATCGTCCATCTGGAGACTGGCGCTAAGATTATTCTTATTGACTGAACACCAACGTCTGTCTTGTACCATACCGAGGAAGACCGTCAATTTAAACCGTAATTAACCATCCTACAGGCCCACAAATTACTCATCGGTTTAGAAGTCTAGAACACTAAAGCCAACCTAGAAGAGAACGTAATCGCATGTCTCATTCCATCACATATCCAATAAAAGGAAATACTTCAGGACAGAGAACAGAGCCATGGAAATCGTTGCTTGACGCCACAAACAGCCGCATGATGTGCACAAAGGGGCACTTAGGATGTATCAAATGGTCCCCTCCTAAAGAGGAAGGACCATCTCCTGACCATCTCCTGACCATCTCCTGACCATCTCCTGACCATAAGACTTCTGAGGGGGGTAAGGTACACTCAGGTCTACCTAACCAAAACGCCTGGTGGACCCCGATCCTCATGGCTAGCTGACCACCGAGTACTAGGTTAGAGTCTCTCCCAAAGAGGTACCCCCCCCAGGGGAGGAAAGAACCTAAGGGCCACACATCCTCCCCTTAGATTTCAGGATGGACCCAAAAATCCAACCATTCAGTGAGTAAAAAAGACACATCAAAAAGTGCAGTTACAAACAGGTACTCTTCCTGCCATTAATTTAATACCAATGTTGGGGCACTATTCCTCCTACTAATACCAATGATGGGGCACTATTCCTCCCACTGACAGCAAACTATTGATCCCATTAATACCAGTGATAGAACATTATTCCTTCCACTGACACCAATGATGGGGCACCATTCCTCCCACTGACACCAATGATCAGGCATTATTCCTCCCACTGACACCAATGATGGGGCACTATTCCTCCCACTGACACCAATGATGGGGCACTATTCCTCCCATTAATACCAATGATAGGGCATTATTCCTCCCACTGACACCAATGATGGGGCACTATTCCTCCCACTGACACCAATGATGGGGCACTATTCCTCCCACTGATACCAATGATGGAACACTATTCTTTCCACTGATACCAATCATTGGAGAACTATTCCTCTCATTGGTACCAATGATGGGGCACTATTCCTTCCACTGACACCAATGGTGGGGCACTAGTCCTCCCACTGACACCAATGTCGGGGCACTATTCCTCCCACTGACACCAATGATGGGGCACTATTCCTCCCACTGACACCAATGGGGGGGCACTATTCCTCCCACTGACACCAATGGTGGGGCACTAGTCCTCCCACTGACACCAATGTCGGGGCACTATTCCTCCCACTGACACCAATGATGGGGCACTATTCCTCCCATTAATACCAATGATAGGGTATTATTCCTCCCACTGACACCAATGATGGGGCACTATTCCTCCCACTGACACCAATGATGGGGCACTATTCCTCCCACTGATACCAATGATGGAACACTATTCTTTCCACTGATACCAATCATTGGAGAACTATTCCTCTCATTGGTACCAATGATGGAGCACTATTCCTCCCACTGACACCAATGGGGGGGCACTATTCCTCCCACTGACACCAATGGTGGGGCACTAGTCCTCCCACTGATACCAATGGTGGGGCACTATTCCTCCCACTGACACCAATGATGGAACACTATTTTTTCCACTGATACCAATCATTGGAGAACTATTCCTCTCATTGGTACCAATGATGGGACACTATTCCTCCCACTGACACCAATAATGGGGCACTACTCCTCCCACTGACACCAATAATGGGGCACTACTCCTCCCACTGACACCAATGGTGGGGCACTATTCCTTCCAGTGACACCAATGGTGGGGCACTATTCCTTCCAATAATACTAAGATCATCGTATCACAGAATGAGACAAGGTAGATATATAGATTGGGGTCTCTGTTGCCTGGGGGCCTCAACCTTGACATTGACCTCAATTGCTTTATATCCAACGTTTGAACATAATCCCTATAAATCCTTTTAGGTGACAGACCTTTAGCTAGTGAATCTTCCCCCACAGGAAATAAACAGCTGTGGTAGGGGTGTCCCATATATATTATGGGCTATACTCTAGAAATGAGAAATAGATGCTCATAAGACTATGTAGGGTTATCCAACTGCAATATAGGTGTGGTCTATTATTAGTAACTGCAATGCATATATGGTTTAATACTTGCAAGGATTAGATTGGTGTTTATAAAATTATTATAAAGGGATCACCAATCAATGATATACACCTTCCTCTGAAATCTGAATACCTTAATGTTAGAAAACAATTTTTAGTTTATTAGAACAATTTTTATTTTCATCTTTACCGGATAATATCTGAATTGTAATGGAGAGCGGGTTTGCAGGGAGTAATTCCAGATTTGACCACCGGGGGCGCATGGTATGGAAATAATTAGGCTCCAAAGGAGAATAGCCTGCTTACATCAAAATTGAATGGTCGGAAAATTCCCCTCCGGGATATGTGGGGGTGCACACAGTAGAGGTAGGGAATCAGACCCAGGGGCGTTATATGTTATATGTATCAAGCCTGTGATTATCTGATTTCCCGGACTTCAAACACGCCCACAGGGGGGTGGATCTTGCAGACGTCTCAATATAATAGACGTGAGGTGCACCAAGATGGCACGGCCTCAGATGACGTCCTATGACGAAACACGTAAGGCGGAGCTTGGTACGCATTCACGCCATTTCCGGTTGCAGAGTTCCGGTCGGTGGAACGCGCGCTAGTTTGGAGCTTATGGTTTGAAACCAGGGCACGCCAGCTTTATACTTGACTGTGTCAAGTCTTGTTAGAGTGGGGAACTGAAGGGGTGCATGGAAGTCTCTTGACACCTGCAGCTAAACCCAGGCACCAGTCACTTTGGAAAAGCACAACTCACCTGAAATTTTGCTATTTTTGCACTACTTGAGATTGAACTTTAATGTTGATTTTTATTTATCTTTTATATCTTTTCCATTTTTTGGCACTTTTTTCACTTGACTTTTGTTTATTTATAATTTTTTATGATAATCAATTTTTCATAAATTTTTTATATAGGAATTTGCACAAGCATCATATACTGTTTGGGATGAATTATTAAGGGTTAACTTTGGTGTTTTAGATGATCTGATGACCACTACTTGTTGTACATTTATTTTAGGACTGGGTGTTGGATATATGGTTACAAAAAGCACAAATTAACAGAACAACAATAGTACACTACCCAATATTGGTCACAAGGTGAGCACACTCCTTATTTCATTTATCTCACTATTGGGGAATCACTCGTTACCCATCTGAGAAGAGTCACCTATTGGGGAATCACCCTTCAGGCGGCGGGAATAACTACCACCCATTCATTGTATATTCACCTGGGAAGAGTGATTCACTGTAGAGAATCACTCCTCAGGTGACAAAAAGCCAACTGTAGTAATTATAAATCACCTATTGCATACTTACCCAGGAGGAGTGATTCACTCTAGAGGATCACTCTTCAGGTGACGGGCAGCGCCAACCACCCCTACATACACACAACCTCTAATACGGGAGCTTTAAATCAAAGCATTAAATCTAAGCGCAGAATACAATTTATATATCCAATAATACCAGTGATAGCACATTATTCCTTCCACTGACACCAATGATGGGGCACTATTCCTCCCACTGATACCAATTATGGGACACTATTCCTCCCACTGACACCAATGATGGGGCACTATTCCTCCCACTGACACCAATGATGGGACACTATTCCTCCCATTAATACCAATGATAGGGTATTATTCCTCCCACTAACACCAATGATGGAACATTATTCTTTGCACTGATATCAATCATAGGGGAACTATTCCTCTCATTGGTACCAATGATGGGGCACTATTCCTCCCACTGACACCAATGACGGGGCACTATTCCTCTCACTGTCACTATTCTTTTCACTGATAACAAAGATGGAGCACTATTACCCTTAGTGATATCAATGATGGGGCACGATTCCACCTACTGATGATGGGGCACTATTTCTCTTAGTGATACCAATGATGGGGCACTATTCCCCTCAGTGACACCAATGATGGGGCACTATTGTTTTCACTGATACCAATCATTGAGGAACTATTCCTCCCACTGACACCAATGATGGGGCACTATTGCTCCTATTAATACCAATGATAGGGTATTATTCCTCCCACTGACACCAATGATGGGGCACTATTGCTCCTATTAATAACAATGATAGGGTATTATTCCTCCCACTGACACCAATGATGGGGCACTATTGCTCCTATTAATAACAATGATAGGGTATTATTCCTCCCACTGACACCAATGATGGGGCACTATTCCTCCTACTAATATCAATGATGAGGCACTATTCCTCCCACTGATGCCAATAATGGGGCACTATTCCCTCCACTGACACCAATGATGGAACACTATTCTTTCCACTAATATCAATCATTGGGGAACTATTCCTCTCATTGGTACCAATGAGGGGGCACTATTCCTCCCACTGACACCAATGATGGGGCACTATTCCTCCCACTGACACCAATGATGGGGCACTATTCCTCCCACTGACACCAATGATGGGGCACTATTCCTCCCACTGGCACTGTTATTTCCACTGATACCAATGATGGGCACTATTCCCCTTAGTGATACCAATGATGGGGCACCATTCCTCTCACTGACACCAATGATGGGGCACTATTCCTACTTCTAACCACAGGTGCTGACCACCAAGACTATGGTATTGTGTACACTCACAGATGCCAGGCCCCGGAAATGTTCTACCCCCATTGCCTACAACTTTGGAGGACAGTAATCTAACCTTTCTATGTTTGTTTAAACTCAGTAAAGTCTTTGTGGTATTTACTGGCCCTGTGTTTAGAAGGTTTGGAGACTCCTGTTCTAGACCACCAAAAATATTCATGTTAAACTCTCCGTAGTAATTGGGGGGTAGATGAGGGGGGTGGGGGTGTGAAGCTCCTAATGTTGCCTGACTGTCGATCTCTCTTCTAATACTGCACAGGGAGGCAGACATTGCTCTATCATAGTCTGGCGTCTCCCTGATATCATCACATAAACCTCGCCTATATAAAGAGCAGGCGGGGGGGGGTGCTAAGCTCATTAATGAGGATTTATGACAATGATAAAATTCAAATCGCAGAAACATTCTGTATCTAATATTGAATTTTTACACTGCACGGATTATTAAACATAATGTCAGCGTTCCGCCGCTGAATGAAATCAGATTAGAAAACTCTTCCTGCCCCCTCTGGTGATTCAAAAGAAGCAAAAAAAGAGAAAATCTCCAGAATCCAATTAATAGACAACTTTTCTCAGGACTTTTTTTAACGTTTACAATACACAAATTATACATACATACATACATACATACATATATATATATATATATATATATACACACACACATTGTATCTCACAAAAGTAAGTACACCCCTCACATTTTTGTAAATATTTTCTTCTATCTTTTCATGTGACAACACTGAAGAAATGACACTTTGCTACAATGTAAAGTAGTGAGTGTACAGCTTGTATAACAGTGTAAATTTGCCGTCCCCTCAAAATAACTCAACACACAGCCATTAATGTCTAAACCGCTGGCAACAAAAGTGAGTACACCCCTAAGTGAAAATGTCCAAATTGGGCCCAAAGTGTTATTTTGTGTGGCCACCATTATTTTCCAGCACTGCCTTAACCCTCTTGGGCATGGAGGTCACCAGAGCTTCACAGGTTACCACTGGAGTCCTCTTCCACTCCTCCATGATGACATCACAGAGCTGGTGGATGTTAGAGACCTTGCGTTCCTCCACCTTCCATTAGAGGATGTCCCACAGATGCTCAATAGGGTTTAGGTCTGGAGACATGCTTGGTCAGTCCATCACCTTTACCCTCAGCTTCTTTAGCAAGGCAATGGTCATCTTGGAGGTGTGTTTGGGGTCGTTATCATGTTGGAATACTGCCCTGCGGCCCAGTCTCTGAAGGGAGGGGATCATGCTCTGCTTCAGTATGTCACAGTACATGTTGGCATTCATGGTTCCCTCAATGAACTGTAGCTCCCCAGTGCCGGTGTTCTATCGGTTAGTGCCCCCCATCAAAAAGTGCCCGTGCATGCGCAGTATGGAATTGCACTCCAGCTGATTTGACATCATAGGAGGTATCTCTCGATGGGAGATACCATTTCACGGGCACAATTGAAACCTATTCTAACAGCGGAGGGAGACCGTGGATGTATCTGTTCTATAAACCAGAGGCTCTGGATGGACAGTTGGATAAATGGCTCTATATTTAGGATATATCTGGTCTATAAACCAGAGGCTCTGGTTGGATAATTGGATAAATGGCTCTATATTTAGGATGTATCTGGTCTAATAAACCAGAGGCTCTGGATGGACAGTTGGAGAAATGGCTCTATATTTAGGATGTATCTGGTCTATAAACCAGAGGCTCTGGATGGACAGTTGGATAAATGTTTCTATATTTAGGATGTATCTGGTCTATAAACCAGAGGCTCTGGATGGACAGTTGGATAAATGGTTCTATATCTAGGATGTATCCAGTAGGGATGAGCCGAACACCCCCCGGTTCGGTTCGCACCAGAACCTGCGAACGGACCGAAAGTTCGCACGAACGTTAGAACCCCATTGACGTCTATGGGACTCGAACGTTCGAAATCAAAAGTGCTCATTTTAAAAACTAATTTGCATGGTATTGTCCTAAAAAGGGTTTGGGGACCCGGGTCCTACCCCAGGGGACATGTGTCAATGCAAAAAAAACTTTTAAAAACGGCCGTTTTTTCGGGAGCAGTGATTTTAATGATGCTTAAAGTAAAAAAAAAAAAAGTGAAATATTCCTTTAAATATCGTACCTGAGGGGTGTCTATAGTATGCCTGTAAAGTGACGCGTGTTTCCCGTGTTTAGAACAGTCCCTGCACAAAATGTCATTTTTAAAGGAAAAAATCTCATTTAAAACTGCTTGCGGGTTTAATGTAATGTCGGGTCCTGGCAATATGGATGAAAATCAGTGAGACAAACGGCATGGGTACCCCCCAGTCCATTACCAGGCCCTTTGGGTCTTGTATGGATATTAAGGGGAACCCCGCACCCAAATTAAAATAAGGAAAGGTGTGGGGCCACCAGGCCCTATATACTCTGAACAGCAGTATACAGGTGGTGCAAACAAGACAGGGACTGTAGGTTTGTTGTTAAGTAGAATCTCTTTGTAATTTTGAACGGGTACATTTTTAACGTGTTTAGCTCCAGCCAAAAAATCTTTTTTAAGCTTTTTGGAAAACATAGGGAAGGGTTATCACCCCTGTGACATTTGTTTTGCTGTCTTTCCTCCTCTTCAGAAGATTTCACCTCACTTTTTGTCCCAATGGATTGGAAAGCATCAGTGGAAAGGAGAAATGTTTTTCCCATATTAACTCTTACAGGAGAGAATTTCCCTTCCTAGGGGTAGATTTATTCTCACTTCCTGTTGTCTCCTTCCTTTGCAAGTAGGAGTCGTTTGTAAGTTAGTTGTTTGAAAGTAGGGTCCTGCCCTATATACTCAGCAGAAATTTGGGCCTTAGGTGTTGCTGTGGCCACAACACTGTAAGCCCTCACAGGGCCCTGCTGTGAAATATTAGATCAAGAATTGTAATTACATGCCCCTGTTGAATAGGAGCTGAAAAATTAGGCCTTAGGCACTGGTGCTGGTGCCACAACACTGCAACCCCTCACAGACACTCTAGTTGGAACGCAGGAACGAGCCCTGCTGCAAAGTATTGCATCAAAAATTGTAATTACACGCCCCTGTTAAACAAGGGCTGAAAAATTGGGCCTTAGGCACTGGTGCTGGTGCCACAACACTGCAACCCCTCACAGACACTCTAGTTGGAATGCAGGAACGAGCCCTGCTGCAAAGTATTGCATCAAAAATTGTAATTACACGCCCCTGTTAAACAGGGGCAGAAAAAATGGGCCTTAGGCACTGGTGCTGGTGCCACAACACTGCAACCCCTCACAGACACTCTAGTTGGAATGCAGGAACGAGCCCTGCTGCAAAGTATTACATCAAAAATTGTAATTACACGCCCCTGTTAAACAGGGGCTGAAAAATTGTGCCTTAGGCACTGGTGGTGGCGCCCAGAACCAAAAATGTTCTTACAAGCTATCAGCGTGATGATTGAGGAGGAAGAGGATAATTACTCAGGGATAGTCACTCAGCATCAGCATAGGCAGTCTTTGAAGGGATCTGAGATTTCAAAAAAAATTATTCGGTTACATCAGCATCAGGTGCTTGGTAGCTGGTGGTGATCCAAGACTGATTCATTTTTATGAAGGTCAGTCGATCGACCGAGTCAGTGGACAGACGCACCCTGTGATCGGTTACCACGCCTCCAGCAGCACTGAATGTGCGTTCCGAAAGAACGCTGGATGCAGGACAGGCCAGTAGCTCAATTGCATACTGTGCAAGCTCTGGCCAGTGATCCATCCTCAAGACCCAGTAACCCAGAGGATTTTCGGTGGGAAAGGTGTCCAAGTCTGATCTTGCCCCTAGGTATTCCTGCACCATGTAAAACAGACGCTGGCGATGGTTGCTGGAACCGATCATACCTTGGGGCTGCGGACCAAAAAATTGTCTGAACGCATCGGTCAGACGGCCACCTTCTCCACCGCTCCTTCTTTGACTGACCGAAGCCTCAGCAACACGTTGTCCAGAAACAGGAGTTTGTAACCTCCCAGTCTCTGGGAACGCGTTGCACAGACCTTTCTGCAAGGCCTCCCGAAGATGTTTCATCCTCTGCTCCCTCTGCGATGGCAAGATAAGGTCCGCAACCTTACCCTTGTAACGTGGATCAAGGAGGGTTGCCAGCCAGTATTGGTCCTTCTCCTTGATACCACGCATACGAGGATCCTTACGCAGGCTTTGCAGGATCAGGGAGGCCATGCAGCGTAGGTTTGCTGAGGCATTCGGTCCGGAGTCCTCTGGGTCACTAAGGACGACATGGTCCGCAGCCACCTCCTCCCAGCCACGTACAAGTCCATGTGTTTCTTGGGACTGATCCCTTAAAGACTGCTGCTGATGCTGAGTGCCAGGCTCCACCTCCATACTGACACAATCTTCCTCCTCCTCCTCCTCGTCCTCTTCCTGTGTGATCGGCGGGCACGCAGGAACACTGTCTGGATAAAGGGGGCCTTGAGAGCTAAGGAAGTCCTCCTCTTCCTGCCTCTGTTCTGCCTCAAGTGCCCTGTCCATTATTCCACGCAGCGTGTGCTCCAACAGGTGGACAAGGGGGACAGTGTCACTGATGCATGCACTGTCACTGCTCACCATCCTCGTGGCCTCCTCAAATGGTGACAGGACAGTGCATGCATCCCTGATCATGGCCCACTGGCGTGGGGAAAAAAAACCAAGCTCCCCTGACCCTGTCCTGGTGCCATAGTCGCACAGGTACTCATTGATGGCCCTCTGCTGCGTGTGCAGCCGCTGCAGCATGGCCAACGTTGAGTTCCACCTGGTGGGCATGTCACAGATTAGGCGGTTCTTGGGCAGGTTAAACTCCTTTTGGAGGTCCGTCAGCCGAGCACTGGCATTATATGACCGGCGGAAATGCACACAGACTTTCCTGGCCTGCCTCAGGACATCCTGTAAGCCCGGGTACCTGCCCAAGAATCGCTGCACCACCAAGTTAAGGACGTGAGCCAAACAGGGCACATGGGTCATTTGTCCCTGTCGGAGGGCAGAGAGGAGGTTGGTGCCATTGTCGCAAACCACCATTCCTGCCTTAAGTTGGCGTGGCGTCAACCACCTCTGAACCTGCCCCTGCAGAGCTGACAGAACCTCTGCCCCAGTGTGGCTCCTGTCCCCCAAGCACACCAGCTCAAGCACCGCATGGCATCTTTTGGCCTGCGTACTTGCGTAGCCCCTTGAACGACTACGGAGCACCGCTGGTTCCGAGGAATAGGCCATGGAGGAAGAAGAAGAGGAGGGGGTGGAGGAGAGAGGTGTGTCACAATCATTAGCATTTTGGAGGCGTGGTGGCGGAACAACCTCCAACACTACTGCACCTTGTCCTGCATCCTTCCCAGCTGCCAGCAGAGTCACCCAATGCGCCGTGAAACTTAGGTAACGTCCCTGTCCATGCCTGCTGGACCATGAGTCAGCGGTAATATGCACCTTACCGCTGACCGCCCTGTCCAGCGAGGCATGGACATTGCCTTCCACATGCTGGTAGAGAGCCGGAATCGCCTTCCGTGAGAAAAAGTGGCGTTTGGGTACCTGCCACTGAGGAACCGCACATTCCACAAACTCACGGAAGGGGGCAGAGTCTACCAACTGAAAAGGCAGCAGTTGAAGTGCTAGCAATTTTGCCAAGCTAGCATTCAACCGCTGGGCATGTGGATGGCTGGGAGCAAACTTCTTTCGGCGGTGCAGCAGCTGGGGCAGGGAAATTTGCCTGGTACAATCTGACGTCGGTGTACCAAAATCAGATTGCCCACAAGTACTTGGCTGTGACACACCTAATTCTACACCTTCATTCCTCTCAGTGCAGGTCTCAGAGAGGACTGAAGGTCTAGTGGGGTTGGAAATCTCAGCTGATGAGGAGCAAGGAGAGGTCCTCTTTGTTCTTTGGTGTGGGTCTTTTAGATACGCTTGCCAACGAACTGCATGGCAGGTCAACATATGTCTGGTCAAGCATGTGGTACCCAAAGCGGGAGATGTTTTGGCCACGCGAGATACGCTTGAGACATATGTTGCAAATAGCAGCGGTGCGATCTGATGCACTCGTCTCAAAAAAGGCCCACACCAAAGAACTTTTTGAATAACGCGCAGAGACTGCAGCGCCCTGCACATGTGGAGCTTTGGGGTGTGATGCAGTCAATGTGCTGCCCTTAGGCTGGCCCCTGGAGGGCATCCTGCCTCGTTGGTGATGTGCCGCCTCCTCCTCCTCCTCTCTCCTATCAGGCACCCACGTTGAGTCAGTGACCTCATCATCCCCTCCCTCCTCATCACTGGAGCAAACCTGGCAGTATGCTGCAGCAGGGGGAGCATGACTGCCAGATTGCTGTCCTTCTTGGGCACCCCCTCTGTCCGTGCTCATGTTACTGCCTTCATCGAGCTCAGTATCATCATCAGAGCCTTCCAAACGCTGGGCATCCTCCTGGAGCATGTACCCAACACTGTGGTCAAACAGTTCGAGGGACTCCTCAGGAGGACATGGTGGGGCTAGGGAAGGAGTCACTGATGACATTGAGCCGAGGGAAGAGGCCGCTGCTTTGCCAGACAAAGTACCCTGGGCATGGGTGAGAGAGGATGAGGAGGATGAGGACGGCTTGGTCATCCACTCGACCAAGTCTTCCGCATGTTGCGGCTCAACATGGCCAGCTGCCGAAAAAAAGGCCAAGCGTGTCCCATGGCCACGTGCTGATGAGGATGCACCGTCTCCACGACCAGCACTAGACACAGAGCCTGCTTGCCCTCTCTTATTGGCTTGTGACTGTCTGCCTCTCCTTCTTGGCCTTCCAGACATACTAATGGCCTGTAGCTGTACTAAGCTGGGATATATATATATATATGTACTGATACTGCAGCTAGCAAAATCAACTGCCTGCCTGTAGTATGAGAACACCACCAACCTTTTACAGGTAGCTTTAGCTGAACACTGTGAGGTGGACGCACCCCACTAACTTGTAGGTTTAGCTGAACACTGTGAGCAGGACACACTGCACTAACTGTAAATAGTCTAGCTGCCTGACTGTGGTACTAATAGGATCAAAAGAACACAAGCAATTTTCTTCAGGTAGCTGTATTTACTGTAACAAGACAAGCCTGCCTGTCAGTAAGAAGATAACAGAAACGGATCTAGCTGAACACTGTGAGGTGGACGCACCCCACTAGCTTGTAGGTTTAGCTGAACACTGTGAGGTGGACGCACCCCACTAACTTGTAGGTTTAGCTGAACACTGAGCAGGACGCACCCCACTAACTTGTAGGTTTAGCTGAACACTGTGAGGTGGACGCACCCCACTAACTTGTAGGTTTAGCAGAACACTGTGAGCAGGACGCACTGCACTAACTGTAAATAGTCTAGCTGCCTGACTGTGGTACTAATAGGATCAAAAGAACACAAGCAATTTTCTTCAGGTAGCTGTATTTACTGTAACAAGACAAGCCTGCCTGTCAGTAAGAAGATAACAGAAACGGATCTAGCTGAACACTGTGAGCAGGACGCACCCCACTAGCTTGTAGGTTTAGCTGAACACTGTGAGGTGGACGCACCCCACTAACTTGTATGTTTAGTTGAACACTGAGAGCAGGATGCACCCCACTAACTTGTAGGTTTAGCAGAACACTGTGAGCAGGACGCTCTGCACTAAATGTAAATAGTCTAGCTGCCTGACCGTGGTACTAATAGGATCAAAAGAACACCAGTAATTTTCTTCAGGTAGCTTTATATACTGTAACAAGACAAGCCTGCCTGTCAGTAAGAAGAGAACAGGAATGGATCTAGCTGAACACTGTGAGCAGGACGCACTGCACTAAATGTAAATAGTCTAGCTGCCTGACTGTGGTACTAATAGGATCAAAAGAACACCAGTAATTTTCTTCAAAATACTGTAACAAGACAAGCCTGCCTGTCAGTAAGAAGATAACAGGAACGGATCTAGCTGAACACTGTGAGCAGGACGCACTGCACTAAATGTAAATAGTCTAGAAGATAACAGGAACGGATCTAGCTAAACTGAATACAGTGTATATATATATATATATATATATATGCAACACCTGGGATGCATATATATAGAGAATACACTTTAAGTGCAGCTAACTGACTGACTGTCCTGCCTAATCTAGCTAACTCAAATGAAATGACACTGTCTCTCTCTCTCTCTAAGCACACCGGAACACACTGCACAGGGCCGCCGTGCAGGCGGCCTTATATAGTGTGGGGCATGTACTAAATCCCCTGAGCCATAATTAGCCAAAGCCTCCTTGGCTTTGGCCAATTACGGCTCTCTGTTAAGGCGGCGCTGTGATTGGCCAAGCATGTGGGTCATAGTGCATGCTTGGCCAATCATCAGCAAGCAATGCACTGCGATGCCGCAGTGAATTATGGGCCGTGACACGCCACACGAATTTGGCGCGAACGGCCCATATCGTTCGCAATTCGACGAACGATCGAACAGCCGATGTTCGAGTCGAACATGGGTTTGACTCGAACACGAAGCTCATCCCTAGTATCCAGTATATAAACCAGAGGCTCTGGATGGATAGTTGGATAAATGGTTCTATATTTAGCATGTATCCGGTCTATAAACCAGAGGCTCTGGATGGATAGTTGGATAAATGGTTCTATATTTAGGATGTATCCGGTCTATAAACCAGAGGCTCTGGATGGATAGTTGGATAAATGGTTCTATATTTAGCATGTATCCGGTCTATAAACCAGAGGCTCTGGATGGATAGTTGGATAAATGGTTCTATATTTAGGATGTATCCGGTCTATAAACCAGAGGCTCTGGATGGATAGTTGGATAAATGGTTCTATATTCTGATGTATCTGGTCTATAAACCAGAGGCTCTGGATGGAAAGTTGGATTAATGGATCTATATTTAGGATGTATCCGGTCTATAAACCAGAGGCTCTGGATGGATAGTTGGATAAATGGTTCTATATTTAGAATGTATCTGGTCTATAAACCAGAGGCTCTGGATGGAAAGTTGGATTAATGGATCTATATTTAGGATGTATCCGGTCTATAAACCAGAGGCTCTGGATGGATAGTTGGATAAATGGTTCTATATTTAGGATGTATCCGGTCTATAAACCAGAGGCTCTGGATGGATAGTTGGATAAATGGTTCTTTATCTGTATATTTAAATAACAGCCTTTTATAGATTATACTGTCTGAACTGTTTTGGCCTTATGGAAATTCTGCACCTCATTTATCACCAAGGAAGTTGCAAGGTGAAAACAGAAGGTGCCGATGGATACAGCGTGCTCCCTGCTTTATATGCAAAACTGCTACTAGACTGCAAGGCGACAGGAGGGTACACACACTCCATAATAAAGCAGGCTGAATAAGGCCGTCTATATAATATTTGGATACAAAATGTTCTTAAAAAGTACAGAATTTTTCTGTGTGATGCAGATTTGTCCATTTGTATTGTGAAGCCACTATAGTCCATAGAAGAGAACTGGGAAGGTTGATAACATTGAGATTTCAGTCCAGTACACAGGAACTTACAAGGACACTGGATTTCTAGGATGATAAGGATCCTTTCATACCAGCCAGGTCCGCTGTAATACGCGCCTTAAAGGCATAGTCCACTATTTGTAAAAAAATAAAATAAATAAATGAATACACCCAGATTGATAAAATAAATAATATGCATTCATTCATTTTATTTTTTGCATTTGAGCCCACCGAGCAATGCAGCCACCATCAGTGCATTCTGGGTGCGATGCTCAGACTCCTGCAGGCTGTTCCACCAGCCCCAGGTCAGTACGGATCTTTGATTATGGTGGATATAATCTATCAAACTACTGGTGTGGTGATGTCACTGCACTTGTGCGGAATTGAGATCTACGAGTCTTCTGCCATGGTAGGAGATGGGACTTGTAGTCTTCCATTCCTGTAAATGAATCCGTGAATGAATGACATGGCTGAGTAGGAGGAGCAACCCACAGCCACGCAACCACAATGGACGATTTCTCCACTGCAACACATGGTAGTGTGGTATTGTACATCTCTGTGCGCTGCAATGCAGGTGTATTGGGGTGCCATTCAGAATTAAAGTATGAGCTTTGAAAACAAAAAAAAAATTCATAATCTCCTCCATCCTGCAGCACCCACGTGATGTTGCAGCTGTACCACGCCAACTTTAGGCCCGAGAAGTGCGCGATCACATGACCACTGATCATTCGTTTCTCGGTCTGCTCCAAGTGGAGTCAGTCACTGCTCTCCTCTCTGCTCCTCGAGTACTTACTGGAGCACAGAGAAAGGGAGGGGGAAGGTGTGGCTTGCTCTGGCTCTCGGCCACATGCTGAAAGGTGGAGTCAGTTGTCAATCAGGCAGGATGGATCCTGACAATATTGTTGGGAGATCCTTCCTGAGCCTGGTACTGTTCTCTACGTCGGCTGGTAGCGGGCACTAGCCCGCAATCAGATGACTCTGGGTCATGGGAGTAAAAAAGTGAATGTATTCCTGTGACCCACAAGAGATGTATGGCCAAAAAAGCTTTGGTCTTACTTCTCTTTTAATGAATGGCACCACACTGTAGCAGTGCGCCTAATGTCACGTACACACGATCGGAATTTCCGACAACAAATGTTTGATGTGAGCTTGTTGTCGGAAAATACCAACCCTGTGTATGCTCCATCAGACATTTGCTGTCGGAATTTCTGACAACAAATGTTTGAGAGCTGGTTCTCAAATATTCCGACAACAAAAGTTGTTGTCGGAAATTCCGATTGTGTGTACACAATTCCGACGCACAAAAAGTCCACGCATGCTCGGTATCAAGCAGAAGAGCCGCACTAGCTATTGAACTTCATTTTTATCGGCTCGTCGTACATGTTGTACGTCACCGTGTTCTTGACGTTCAGAATTTCCGACAACATTTGTGTGACCGTGTGTATGCAAGACAAGTTTGAGCCAACAACCGTCGGAAAAAAAATCATGGATTATGTTGTCGTAATGTCCGATCGCGTGTACAGAGCATAACACGTGTTATGCCCCGTACACACGATCGGAAATTCGGCCAGAAAAAGATAGATGAGAGCTTTTGGTCGGAAAATGTGACCTTGTGTATGCTCCATCGGACTTTTGCTGGCAGAATTCCAGCCAGCAAAACATTGGGAGCATGTTCTCAATTTTTCAGTCGGAAAAAGTTCCTATCTGAAAATGTGTTCGTCTGTATGCAATTCGGACGCGCAAAAAATCACGCATGCTCGCAAACAATTCGACGTATGCTCTGAAGCATTGAACTTCATTTTCTCGGCTTGTCGTAGTGTTGTACGTCACCGCGTTCTTGACGGTCGAAAGTTCAGAGAACTTTTGTGTGACCGTGTGTATGCAAGACAAGCTTGAGTGGAATTCTGTTGGAAAAACCATCCAAGTTTTTTTCGGACGGAAATTCCGATCGTGTGTACGCGGCATTACTGTGTGTTGTGGAGATACATGTGTTACTGCAGCAGAGTGATGTAAATGGGCCCCAATGGGCAGTTGTCTGTTCCTACAGAAAATGGAAAACTAAAAACGAATGCAGCCACCGAGAAAAATGAAGTTCAATAGCCAGTGCAGCTCTTCTGCTTGATACCGAGCATGCGTGGACTTTTTGTGCGTCAGAATTGTGTACACACAATCGAAATTTCCGACAACAAATTTTTGTTGTCGGAAAATTTGAGAACCAGCTCTCAAGTATTCTGAACACAGTCCTAACCTAAACCATACTAAAGACCTTTGCTCCATAAAGACATGGTTTGACCAGTTTGATATGGAGGAATTTGAGTGTCCCAACCTTAACCCTACTGAACACCTTTGGGATGTATCAGAATGTCAATTGTGAGCCAGGTAATTCTTTTTTCCTGGCACCCAATGCGGGGTCCAATATATGAACCAGGTCTTCTTAACCAACATCAGTACCTGACCTCACAAATGGGCCCAAACTACCAGGCTTGGATGAGCATCACAGACACCTGCACCTGCTGCATAGTGGATTACCAGAGAGGATTGTTTGGCGCTTGGAGCGGCACTCAAAGTCATTAGATGGGGTGCGTCATGACCCTACCGAACACCTTTGCTCAATAAAGACATTGTTTGACCAGTTTGATGTGAAGGATCTCTGGTGGCCTACACAGAGCCCTGACTTCAACCCTACTGAACACCACTGCTCCATAAAGACATGGTCTGACCAGTTTGGAGTGGAGGAACTCAAGTGTTCTGAACACAGTCCTGACCTAAACCCTACTAAAGAGCTTTGCTCCATAAAGACATGGTTTGACCAGTTTGATATGGAGGAATTTGAGTGTCCCGACCTTAACCCTACTGAACACCTTTGGGATGTATCAGAATGTCAATTGTGAGCCAGGTAATTCTTTTTTCCTGGCACCCAATGCGGGGTCCAATATATGAACCAGGTCTTCTTAATCAACATCAGTACCTGACCTCACAAATGGGCCCAAACTACCAGGCTTGGATGAGCATCACAGACACCTGCACCTGCTGCATAGTGGATTACCAGAGAGGATTGTTTGGCGCTTGGAGCGGCACTCAAAGTCATTAGATGGGGTGCGTCATGACCCTACCGAACACCTTTGCTCAATAAAGACATTGTTTGACCAGTTTGATGTGAAGGATCTCTGGTGGCCTACACAGAGCCCTGACTTCAACCCTACTGAACACCACTGCTCCATAAAGACATGGTCTGACCAGTTTGGAGTGGAGGAACTCAAGTGATCTGAACACAGTCCTGACCTAAACCCTACTAAAGAGCTTTGCTCCATAAAGACATGGTTTGACCAGTTTGATATGGAGGAACTTGAGTGTCCTGACCTCAACCATACTGAACACCTTTGGGATGTATCAGAATGTCAATTGTGAGCTAAGTATTTTAATTTTTTTCCTGGCACCCAATGTGGGGTCCAATGTATAAACCAGGTCTTCTTACCCAACATCAGTACCTGACCTCACAAATGAACACAGTCCTGACCTAAACCCTACTAAAGACCTTTGCTCCATAAAGACATGGTTTGACCAGTTTGATATAGAGGAACTTGAGTGTCCTGACTTCAACCCTACTGAACACCTTTGGGATGTATCAGAATGCCAATTGTGAGCTAGGTATTTTTTTTTCCTGGCACCCAATGTGGGGTCCAATATATGAACTAGGTCTTCTTAACAAGCATCACTACCTGACCTCACAAATGGGCACAAACTCCCACAGACGCACTCCAATATCTTCTGGAAAGTCTTCCCAGATTAGTGGAGTCGGTTGTAACTGCAAAGGATGGGGAAACACCATATTAATGGCCATGGTTTTGGAATGGGATGCCCAAAAAGCTCAAATAGGTGTAATGGTCAGGTGCCCACTGACTTTAGGCCATACAATATATAACCCTTGCGGGGACTGAACTTATGATCTGAGAAGGAAGGACACTGCACTCCTAACAACCTGTGTGTAGGCTTAAGTGAAGATTCATCTCAGCCTAGGCTCTTCCCAGGCCACACCCTGACACATTTAACCCCACCCATGGGGTTTGCTCACAGAGGTCACTTAGATTGCATATCAGGTTTGAGTGAGCATCACAGACACCTGCACCCGCTACATAGTGGATTACCAGAGAGGATTGTTTGGCGCTTGGAGCGGCACTCAAAGTCATTAGATGGAGTGCGTCATGACCTTGGTGCTGCAAGTTCACAAAGGTAATCATTAGCCCGCACTGCTGACTTTGGCTTCAAAAGCTATCAGAGCTTCAGGTCCATGTATAAGAAACCTGGTATATCTACATCATACAATACAACCATAACCTGCAAACACCATAGTGTCAGCAGAGATGTGCGGGTCATGTGGAGATGCTTCCAGCTGCGCACAGTGAACACCATACCCATGTATTGTCGCAATGCGTGGAATGTTTGTGCAGGATTATACTTATGAGGGATTCTGTAATTGTCCTGTGGTTTTTATTACTCCTGTGCGGTTTGCTAGAGAAATGCGCAGGCCGACGAAAATTAAATTCCCTCGAATGTCATTAGAATGGAAAAAGCCGAACATCTGCCCTGACTTTCCTTTCCTTCAAATAGCTTTATTGTAACATCAATAAGTTCAGGATATCAAGTCTAAGTACATTGCCTTCTGCCAGACCCCGCTCCTTCTCACCCCAATTGGGCTGATTCATAGAGATCATTGCTGGGTAGAAAAAAACGAGAGTAGAGACTCTACAATACAGCTGGTGCCTCTCCGCACATAATCAATAATAAACACTTGTCTTTTCTCTAGGAAGTTTATATGACGGCCTTCCCTGGAGGCGGCGGCGCCCTGCAGTGTGACGCTTATTAGGTTTATCATTTACTGCCGCTTACAGTTTAAATGCTACAAGTGAGAATACGGCAACCCAGAGAAGAGACAGAACTGCTTGTTAAAGATGAACTCCGGGCAGATTTAAAGGCGCAAATGACTGCAGCTCTGTATTTATTACAGCAGACCTCCACAGCGAATGCAAGGTCTGCTTTGATGCTCCAGGAAGGCGTGGGTGACAGCGCACATTGTGTACCACCACCAATGGTGCTTGTGGACAATCTGCACATTGGAAGGGGGTATGGTTTCATAAAACCTAGGCCACTATGCAGAGGTCAGGAGAACATAATACCCAGAGTGCCGGGGTCAGGAGTAAGTAATGAAAAGCCTACAGGGGCCAGGAGTAAGTAATGCAGAGCGGAGAGGTCAGGATAACATAATACACAGATGGCCGGGGTCAGGAGTAAGTAATGCAAAGTGTGCAGGGGGCATCGGGAATAAATAACACATGTAACTCAGCGGTTGGGAGTAAGTAACACCCCAAGCGCAGGGGTTAGGAGAAAGTAATGATCAGAGTAGACGGACCAGGAGTAAGTAATATGAGGGAGTACAGGGAGTAAATAACACACAGAATGCAGGGGTCAGGAGTAAGTAATATGAGGGAGTACAGGGAGTAAATAACACACAGAATGCAGGGGTCAGGAGTAAGTAATATAGGAGTACAGGGAGTAAATAACACACAGAATGCAGGGGTCAGGAGTAAGTAATATAGGAGTACAGGGAGTAAATAACACACAGAATGCAGGGATCAGGAGTAAGTAATATGAGGGAGTACAGGGAGTAAATAACACACAAAATGCAGGGGTCAGGAGTAAGTAATATAGGAGGAGTACAGGGAGTAAATAACACACAAAATGCAGGGGTCAGGAGTAAGTAATATAGGAGGAGTACAGGGAGTAAATAACACACAGAATGCAGGGGTCAGGAGTAAGTAATATGAGAGAGTACAGGGAGTAAATAACACACAAAATGCAGGGGTCAGGAGTAAGTAATATGAGGGAGTACAGGGAGTAAATAACACACAGAATGCAGGGGTCAGGAGTAAGTAATATAGGAGGAGTACAGGGAGTAAATAACACACAGAATGCAGGGGTCAGGAGTAAGTAATATGAGAGAGTACAGGGAGTAAATAACACACAAAA
Source organism: Aquarana catesbeiana (assembly GCF_042186555.1). Classification (NCBI taxonomy): domain Eukaryota; kingdom Metazoa; phylum Chordata; class Amphibia; order Anura; family Ranidae; genus Aquarana; species Aquarana catesbeiana. The sequence goes on from NC_133324.1 coordinate 953,872,773, forward strand.
TGCAGGGGTCAGGAGTAAGTAATATAGGAGGAGTACAGGGAGTAAATAACACACAGATTGCAGGGGTCAGGAGTAAGTAATATGAGGGAGTACAGGGAGTAAATAACACACAAAATGCAGGGGTCAGGAGTAAGTAATATAGGAGGAGTACAGGGAGTAAATAACACACAGATTGCAGGGGTCAGGAGTAAGTAATATGAGGGAGTACAGGGAGTAAATAACACACAAAATGCAGGGGTCAGGAGTAAGTAATATAGGAGGAGTACAGGGAGTAAATAACACACAGAATGCAGGGCTCAGGAGTAAGTAATATGAGGGAGTACAGGGAGTAAATAACACACAGAATGCAGGGGTCAGGAGTAAGTAATATAGGAGGAGTACAGGGAGTAAATAACACACAGATTGCAGGGGTCAGGAGTAAGTAATATGAGGGAGTACAGGGAGTAAATAACACACAAAATGCAGGGGTCAGGAGTAAGTAATATAGGAGGAGTACAGGGAGTAAATAACACACAGAATGCAGGGCTCAGGAGTAAGTAATATGAGGGAGTACAGGGAGTAAATAACACACAGAATGCAGGGGTCAGGAGTAAGTAACACACAGAATAAAAGCGTCAGTAACAGGCAGAGGGCAGGGGTCACCAGAAAGTAGTGAATAGAGTACAGGGGTCAGCAGTAAGTAATGCACAGGGTGCAGGGGCCATCTGGAGTAAATAACACACGTAATTCAGTGGTCAGAAGCAAGTAACACAAGGTGCAGGGGTCAGGACTAAGTAACACACAGAGTGCAGGGGTCAGGAGTAAGTAACACACAGAGTGCAGGTGTCAGAAGGAGGCTAAGGAATATGTAATGCACAGAGTGAAGCGGGGAGTCTGGAGTAAGTAACACACAAAATGCAGGGGTCAGGAGTAAGTTAGGCACAGAGGTCAGGAGTGCAAGGTCAAAAGTAGTTCATTAGAGGTGTCAGGGGCGCACCATTTGAAGATGAGCAGGCAAACTGCCAAATTAGCCAAATCCTCTATGTTTTCATATGGTCACTGTCACAAGGTAAAGGACCCACTGTACTTTTGAGGCTGCTCTGAAAAAGCATGGCCAGCAATGCAGGGGGAGCCTGGAGTAACACACGGAGTGCAGGGGTCACGGGGGAAAGTAATGAATAGAGTACACGGGTCAGGAATAAGTAATCCTCAGAATGCAGGGGGCATCTGGAGTAAATAACAGAGAGAAGTAACACACTGAGTATAGAGGTCAGGTGTATGTAAAACAAGCAATGCAGGGGTCAGGACTAAGTAACACACTGAGTATAGAGGTCAGGAGTATGTAAAGCACACAGTACAGGGGGCAGGACTAAGTAACACACTGAGTATAGAGGTCAGGAGTATGTAACGCACGCAGTGCAGGGGTCAGGACTAAGTAACACACTGAGTATAGAGGTCAGGAGTATGTAAAGCACACAGTACAGGGGGCAGGACTAAGTAACACACTGAGTATAGAGGTCAGGTGTATGTAACACACTGAGTATAAAGGTCAGGTGTATGTAACACACTGAGTATAGAGGTCAGGTGTATGTAACAAACGCAGTGCAGGGGTCAGGAGTGCATAACGCACAGAATGTAGTAGTCAGGAGTGCATAATGCACAGAATGTAGGGGTCAGGATTGGGTAGTGCACAGGAGTAAGTAACACACAGGGTGCCCCAGCAATGTACTGATATAGCTCTGGCCAATTTGCTGACAGATCAGAAGGAAAGCAGGATGTTCAGCACAGCCAATCAAAGGCAAGGGGGACAGAGCATGGACTTATAAATACAGGACAAATTGCATCCCATACTGAATCAACATGGAATGAAGAATTTTACTTTGGAACCAGGACGATCCCGTATTGTACGGACAGGTAGCAACCCTACTTGTAAGTGTTACTGAATTGCAGAAGAAAAAAAAATCAGGTATCCCGCCCAGCCAGACAATGCTGCACTGTGTGGCAGAGCTGTGTAAATGTCAGAATTGAATGGACAGACAGTCCTTCAGCAGGTAAAATAGCTCACATACAGGGTTATGTATTTCATCTGTGTATTTAGCGGTTTGCTTGGTGCTCAGCTTTAAAAATCCATAATAAATAAAAAGAAGCTTCTAACGCACATGGTGAGAAGCTCACAGTGTGCAGTAAAATCATAGGAAGACATTTCCGTCCAGAAGAGGAGCCGGTACAATTGTATAAAGATTGCAGAGAAGGCCAGGGTTCAGATTTAAGTTTATGCCCAGAGTGGTTCTTTAGTGAGTAATGAACATTACAATGCGTACGCGGAATATGGAATGAATACAGAGTGACAAGTGGCATGAAATGAATCTACCACTACCTGCTGGAACATCAGCTTCCAATCCTCCGAATTAATGAACTTAACACAGACAATTACCCATGTGTGATCAGACACGACACGCTACATCTCTCCTCTGTCCCATCACTAATGACCCGTGTGTCACCTCATACGTTGTGACATCATCACACCCGACTAGAATAGCAAGCAGCCAGACAAGGGGGCTCTGAAGGGGGTGTGATGATGTCATATTATGAGAGGGGAATATAAAACAGATGTGACATCAGGAAACTGTATAAAACAGAATTAGTATGGTTCTGGCTGCTAATGCGATTCCTGGCAAACCATCCGTAATTAAAGAGGATTAACTCTCCAGAGACCAGCTGAGGAGAGCTGGAGAGACAGCATGGCATGCTGACTTGCATCCCTGTAGCTTTATTGCCACGCTGAGTGTTGGCACGAAAGTTTTCAACACATGATGTTTTGGCACCAATTAACTGTGTGAGCAGATTTTAATATTCAAAACTTATTTAAACACATACTGCTCATACCATGCTACTACACAGCCATAATCATAAAAGAAAACCCAAATAATGAATGTATCCTAAAACTAAACTACAACCTGACCCCCAACCCTTATTTGACCCCTGAACCTCAACTCAACCTCTAACCTTGCACCTTAACCTGTTCTGCAACCCTCAACTTGATCTTCAAGCCAACCACTAACCCTAAACCTTACCCTGTCCAGCAACCCTCAACCCAACCACTAAACCTAAACTTTATCCTGTCCCGCAACCCTTAACCCAACCACTTACCCCAAAACTCATCCTGACCCCAACCACTAACCCTAAAACTCATCCCAACTCCAACCATTAACAATAAAACTCACCCTGACCCCAACCACTAACCCTAAAACTCATCCTGACCCGCAACCACTCACCCTAAAACTCATCCTGATCCCAACCACTAACCCTAAAACTCATCCTGACCCGCAACCACTCACCCTAAAACTCATCCTGATCCCAACCACTAACCCTAAAACTCATCCCAACCCGTAACCACTAACCCTAAAACTCATCCAGACCCCCAACCACTAACCTTAAAACTGATCCTGGCCCCCAACCACTAACCCTAAAACTCGTCCTGACCCCCAACCACTAACCCTAAAAAGCATCCTGATCCCAACCACTTACCCCAAAACTCATCCTGACCCCAACCACTAACCCTAAAACTCATCCCGACTCCAACCATTAACAATAAAACTCACCCTGACCCCAACCACTAACCCTAAAACTCATTCTGACCCGCAAACACTCACCCTAAAACTCATCGTGATCCCAACCACTAACCCTAAAACTCATCTTGACCCGCAACCACTCACCCTAAAACTCATCCAGACCCCCAACCACTAACCTTAAAACTGATACTGACCCCCAACCACTAACCCTAAAACTTGTCCTGACCCCCAACCACTAACCCTAAAAAGCATCCTGATCCCAATCACTAAACCTAAAACTTGTCCTGACCCCTAACCACTAAACTTAAAACTCACCCTGACCCCCAACCACTAACCCTAAAACTCATCCTGACCCCCACCACTAACCTTAAAACTCATCCTGACCCCAAACCACTAACCCTAAAACTCGCCTTGACCCCCAAACACTAACCCTAAAACTCGTCCTGACCATAACGACTAACTTTAAACCTTATCCTGTCCCACAACCCTCAATCCAACCTCTAACCCTGCACCTTACCCTGTTCTGCAACCCTAAACTTGATCCTCAAGCCAACCACTAACCCTAAACCTTACCCTGTCCAGCAACCCTCAACCCAACCACTAAACCTAAACTTTATCCTGTCCCGCAACCCTTAACCCAACCACTAAACCTAAACTTTATCCTGTCCCGCAACCCTTAACCCAACCACTTACCGCAAAACTCATCCTGACCCCAACCACTAACCCTAAAACTCATCCCGACTCCAACCATTAACAATAAAACTCACCCTGACCCCAACCACTAACCCTAAAACTCATCCTGACCCGCAACCACTCACCCTAAAACTCATCCTGATGCCAACCACTAACCCTAAAATGGATCCTGACCCCCAACCACTAACCCTAAAACGGATCCTGACCCGCAACCACTCACCCTAAAACTCATCGTGATCCCAACCACTAACCCTAAAACTCATCTAAAACTCATCCTAACCCGTAACCACTAACCCTAAAACTCATCCAGACCCCCAACCACTAACCTTAAAACTGATCCTGACCCCCAACCACTAACCCTAAAACTCGTCCTGACCCCCAACCACTAACCCTAAAAAGCATCCTGATCCCAACCACTTACCCCAAAACTCATCCTGACCCCAACCACTAACCCTAAAACTCATTCCGACTCCAACCATTAACAATAAAACTCACCCTGACCCCAACCACTAACCTTAAAACTCATTCTGACCCGCAAACACTCACCCTAAAACTCATCGTGATCCCAACCACTAACCCTAAAACTCATCCTGACCCGCAACCACCCACCCTAAAACTCATCCTGATCCCAACCACTAACCCTAAAACTCATCCTGACCCGTAACCACTAACCCTAAAACTCATCCAGCCCCCCAACCACTAACCTAAAACTGATCCTGACCCCCAACCACTAATCCTAAAAAGCATCCTGATCCCAATCACTAAACCTAAAACTCGTCCTGACCCCTAACCACTAAACCTAAAACTCACCCTGACCCCCAACCACTAACCCTAAAACTCATCCTGACCCCCACCACTAACCTTAAAACTCATCCTGACCCCCAACCACTAACCCTAAAACTCATCCTGACCCGCAACCACTCACCCTAAAACTCATCGTGATCCCAACCACTAACCCTAAAACTCATCTAAAACTCATCCTAACCCGTAACCACTAACCCTAAAACTCATCCAGACCCCCAACCACTAACCTTAAAACTGATCCTGACCCCCAACCACTAACCCTAAAACTCGTCCTGACCCCCAACCACTAACCCTAAAAAGCATCCTGATCCCAACCACTTACCCCAAAACTCATCCTGACCCCAACCACTAACCCTAAAACTCATTCCGACTCCAACCATTAACAATAAAACTCACCCTGACCCCAACCACTAACCTTAAAACTCATTCTGACCCGCAAACACTCACCCTAAAACTCATCGTGATCCCAAACACTAACCCTAAAACTCATCCTGACCCGCAACCACCCACCCTAAAACTCATCCTGATCCCAACCACTAACCCTAAAACTCATCCTGACCCGTAACCACTAACCCTCAAACTCATCCAGCCCCCCAACCACTAACCTAAAACTGATCCTGACCCCCAACCACTAACCTTAAAACTCGTCCTGACCCCCAACCACTAATCCTAAAAAGCATCCTGATCCCAATCACTAAACCTAAAACTCGTCCTGACCGCTAACCACTAAACCTAAAACTCACCCTGACCCCCAACCACTAACCCTAAAACTCATCCTGACCCCCACCACTAACCTTAAAACTCATCCTGACCCCAAACCACTAACCCTAAAACTCGTCTTGACCCCCAAACACTAACCCTAAAACTCGTCCTGACCATAACGACTAACTTTAAACCTTATCCTGTCCCACAACCCTCAATCCAACCTCTAACCCTGCACCTTACCCTGTTCTGCAACCCTAAACTTGATCCTCAAGCCAACCACTAACCCTAAACCTTACCCTGTCCAGCAACCCTCAACCCAACCACTAAACCTAAGCTTTATCCTGTCCCGCAACCCTTAACCCAACCACTAAACCTAAACTTTATCCTGTCCCGCAACCCTTAACCCAACCACTTACCCCAAAACTCATCCTGACCCCAACCACTAACCCTAAAACTCACCCCGACTCCAACCATTAACAATAAAAAAACTCATCCTGACCCAAGCCACTAACCCTAAAACTCGTACTGACCCCCAACCACTAACCCTAAAACTCATCCTGACCCGTAACCACTAACCCTAAAACTCATCCAGACCCCCAACCACTAACCTTAAAATTGATCCTGACCCCCAACCACTAACCCTAAAACTCATCCAGACCCCCAACCACTAACCCTAAAACTCATTCCGACTCCAACCATTAACAATAAAACTCACCCTGACCCCAACCACTAACCTTAAAACTCATTCTGACCCGCAAACACTCACCCTAAAACTCATCGTGATCCCAAACACTAACCCTAAAACTCATCCTGACCCGCAACCACCCACCCTAAAACTCATCCTGATCCCAACCACTAACCCTAAAACTCATCCTGACCCGTAACCACTAACCCTCAAACTCATCCAGCCCCCCAACCACTAACCTAAAACTGATCCTGACCCCCAACCACTAACCTTAAAACTCGTCCTGACCCCCAACCACTAATCCTAAAAAGCATCCTGATCCCAATCACTAAACCTAAAACTCGTCCTGACCGCTAACCACTAAACCTAAAACTCACCCTGACCCCCAACCACTAACCCTAAAACTCATCCTGACCCCCACCACTAACCTTAAAACTCATCCTGACCCCAAACCACTAACCCTAAAACTCGTCTTGACCCCCAAACACTAACCCTAAAACTCGTCCTGACCATAACGAATAACTTTAAACCTTATCCTGTCCCACAACCCTCAATCCAACCTCTAACCCTGCACCTTACCCTGTTCTGCAACCCTAAACTTGATCCTCAAGCCAACCACTAACCCTAAACCTTACCCTGTCCAGCAACCCTCAACCCAACCACTAAACCTAAGCTTTATCCTGTCCCGCAACCCTTAACCCAACCACTAAACCTAAACTTTATCCTGTCCCGCAACCCTTAACCCAACCACTTACCCCAAAACTCATCCTGACCCCAACCACTAACCCTAAAACTCACCCCGACTCCAACCATTAACAATAAAAAAACTCATCCTGACCCAAGCCACTAACCCTAAAACTCGTACTGACCCCCAACCACTAACCCTAAAACTCATCCTGACCCGTAACCACTAACCCTAAAACTCATCCAGACCCCCAACCACTAACCTTAAAATTGATCCTGACCCCCAACCACTAACCCTAAAACTCATCCAGACCCCCAATCACTAACCTTAAAATTGATTCTGACCCCCAACCACTAACCCTAAAACTCATCCAGACCCCCAACCCCTAACCTTAAAATTGATCCTGACCCCAACCACTAACCCTAAAACTCGTACTGACCCCCAACCACTAACCCTAAAAAGCATCCTGATCCCAATCACTAAACCCAAAACTCACCCTGACCCCTAACCACTAACCCTAAAACTCGCATTGACCCCCAAACACTAACCATAAAACTCATCCTGATCATAACGACTAACTCTAAACCTTATCCTGTCCCACAACCCTCAACACAACCACTAACCCTAAATCTCATCCTAACCCCCAACCACTAATCCTAAGGGTCATTGTAATCAATCTTCCTAAAAATATATCTAGTCTATAACTTCCAACCTAACTGTAACCCTAACTTAACTCCTGACTTTAACCCCTAATTCATGATCTTAACCCTAGTTCCTAACCTCAAACAATCAACACACTTCAACCCCAAACCATGCTTCCAAAACATATAGCTTATCTCCTAAGGCCCCATACACACTTTTAGATTTTCTGCATTGTCTTCAGATTTACCAAAACCATGTAGTGCACGGGCTTGCCTGATTGCATACAGATTGAAACTCTTAAGATATGACCTCATATTATATGGTTTTTGTAAATCTGAAGACAAAAATCTGCAGAAAATCCAATAGTGTGTATGGGGTCTAAGAATCAAAATGATGTGCAGGTTGGCTTTAACCCCTCCCCCCAACCCTCAAACTCTTGAACATTAACCCATCCCTTCACCCCACTTCGATGATTGTATAATTGATATTGTATTAATACATGCACTGGTGGTCAAACCATGAGTTCCCTTTTTTTTTTACATGAAATTATTTATATTCATTTAAATAAAAAATATGTTTAGATGGAGTTTCTGTTGAAAGGACGCTTGCTGCTAAAAACAGGGTTGTACCCAATCATATCTTAAGTTTGTCACAATTTGGCTACAACTTAAAGCAGAAGCTCCCAATGCCTAGTGCACACATAAAACTGACCTTTGCTTTAGGTCCAGGCTGAAGAACACAATATCTGTAGGTTACTAATATAACAGTACCGGCCTATGAAATGTCTCTGGTTCTGGTGAACTACAGGACGACTGTGACAAGGCGATGGTACGTACAGATGCCCTAATGCTATGTACACACGAGCGGACTTCTCGTCGGACTGAACTCCAAAGGACTTTTCAATGGAGTTCCGACGAAACGGACTTGCCTACACGCGATCCCACCAAAGTCCGATCGGTTCGAACGTGATGATGTACGACCGGACTAGAAAAGGAAGTTCAATAGCCAGTAGCCAATAGCTGCCCTTGCGTCGTTTTCGGTCTGTCGGACTAGCATACAGACGAACGTTTTGTTCGATAGGAATTGAGTCTGTTGGAAAGATTTGAAACATGTTCTATTTCTAAGGTCCGTCACATTTTTTGACAAAAAAGGTCAGATGAAGCCCACACACGATCGGAATGTCCGATGGATTCGTTCCATCAGACCTTTTCTGCCGGAAAGTCCACTTGTGTGTACGCGGCATAAAGTGCCTACCATTATCTTATACTGTAATCCTAGTGTATAAGAGGTGTTCTAATGACAGGTTCACTTTAATTATCACTAGATGTCCCATGATCATCATATGCAGCCGGACCAGGACAGACCATTAATATCATGCTGGAATAAAATGTGTGTTACGGTCAGGCTGGGAAGCGAGTCAATGCCACCTTGGGATGAAAGTCACCCCGGATCTCTGGGCATCAAACCCGACAGGTCTGCCACTCTGATGAATGTGAGTGAACAGTTCAGACTAAGATGTCTCCAGGTGATTGTATAAACCATTTCTCCAAATTATCACATAGCCATGATGAATGTTCCGTGTCAGACCTCCACTAACCTGTCATTACTTACCACCAGGCTGACCTCACATCGACACAATAAAAGACAACAAAATACCAGCAGAACCAATAAAGGATGCCAAGCGGCTGAGAGTGTCTGTGCGAGAAATGATGAATGAAGAGGAACGTTTACTGGAAAGGAAGATGAGAATAAAAGGAAACGTGTGTGTGTGTAAACTATATTACCAAAAGTATTGGGACACCTGCCTTTACACACACATGAACTTTAATGCCATCCCACTGGGATGCCATTAAAGTTCACGTGTGTGTAAAGCTAGGTGTCCCAATATTTTTGGTAATATAGTGTACCTGCACACTAGTACTATGCTACCTTGTTCCAGTGCTGACAGAGAAGGGCAAACAAAGATGCTGTGCAGGCACCCATAATCCTCCTTATCAACCAGTGATGCAAGCAGCTGACCCACATGATACCCTAAGTCAGTGATGGTGAACCTTGGCACCCCAGATGTTTATGAACTACATTTCCCATGACGCTCAACTACACTGCAGAGTGCATGAGCATCATGGGAAATGTAGTTCCAAAACATCTGGGGTGCCAAGGTTCACCATCACTGCCCTAGGTTATATTACTGCACAATGAAAACCTGTGACTTTGTGTAACAAACAGGAAGGATGATCCACTTGCTGGCTTGTTGACAATTTTGTGGATCATTTGGGGCAATTTTTAGGCATTTTACCGAGGCACCCTTGAAGGACCCAGAAGACACCCTGGTTGAAAAACGCTGGTTTAAGGGTTCTATCCACTTCAGCAATAAAAGCTTAACATGAAATTCTTTCATCACAGGGATATGGCAAAAAAAATATACAAAAGTAAAAATGTGAGTGCCACTTAGGTTAGAGTTATAGCCAACCGCGATGAGCACTGTCCAGGAGCGGAGCTCATCCCAGCTCCAAGTTTCAATGTGTCAGGAGCAGTGGCGTCGCTAGGGGGTGGCTTTTGGGGCTATAGCCCTGAATCTGGGGCCCATACCCCAGAGTCTCTGCAGGGGTCCCCAAGGGGAGGGGAGGCTCTCTGGGGACCCTGATGTAAGTGGGGGGCTCTCTGGGGACCCTGATGCAAGGGGGAGGATCTCTGGGGACCCTGATGCAACGGGGAGGCTCTCTGGGGACCCTGATTTTAAGGGGGAGGCTCTCTGGGGACCCTGATTTTAAGGGGGAGGCTCTCTGGGGACCCTGATTTTAAGGGGGGCTCTCTGGGGACCTTGATTTAAGGGGGAGGCTCTCTGGGGACCCTAATGTAAGGGGGGCTCTCTGGGAACCCTGATGTAAGGGGGAGGCTCTCTGGGGACCCTGATGCAAGGGGGAGGCTCTCTGGGGACCCTGATGCAAGGGGGAGGCTCTCTGGGGACCCTGATTTTAAGGGGGGCTCTCTGGGGACCCTGATTTAAGGGGGAGGCTCTCTGGGGACCCTAATGTAAGGGGGGTCTCTCTGGGGACCCTGATGCAAGGGGGAGGCTCTCTGGGGACCCTGATGTAAGGGGGAGGCTCTCTGGGGACCCTGATGTAAGGGGGAGGCTCTCTGGGGACCTTGATGTAAGGGGGGCTCTCTGGGGACCCTGATGTAAGGGGGGCTCTCTGGGGATATATATATATATATATATATATATATATATATATATATATATATATATATATATATATATATGCACAGACACGTATATTGCTGTATATACAGGTGTATGCCCGCCCAAGCGTATGACTTTCTTTACTACGCTGCTATGGGCTCTAGCCCCAGACCTTTGGAGACCTAGCAACACCCCTGGTCAGGAAGAATGTCCGTGAGCAGCACCTCATGAAACAGACCCGTGTGAAAGGATGAATGTCAGTTTTAGCCTATTCTCCGACCAAGGCATGCCTCCCATCGCATTTCGCTCAGCCCCATGGGGAACCCATGATTAAGCTCTGAAACTGGAGGCGTGGCCTGGCCAGAGCCCAGGCTGAGGCAGGCTGCCATTCATTCTTTTACATGGGTCTGTTTCATGAGGTGCGGCTCAGGGACACTTCTCCTGCCACATTAAAAACAAGGCAAGTTTTGCTCTGTTGGCCAACAGTCACCAACTATTGGCTCACATGGCTAGGCCGGTTAGTGAAGTTTGTTCAGCTGCTGCCTCCAGACAACTAACTAGCCTAACTCTGTCCCTACATAGTGAGAGGCCTCATCCTTTTTCAGGTACTTACAGCCTCCCAGGAACAAAACCATGGGAAAGGTCAAAGGACCAGATCCTTAGAACATTTATTAAAAATAATAATAAGGATGTCTTACCTTTGGCAGTTTGCGCAGGTTTGGCGACAGCTTCAGACAACTGACATGTCCGCGGTCATCTCCGACAATAATTACCGGATAGACGGGGTTGAACTCAATGTGAGTCAGTTTGGTCTTCTTCTTGGCCACAATAGCCTGCTGACAGATGGCTTCATACTTATTGATAGACAGATCAAACACATGGACCTGCAAAGACAGGACAGGAAATCAGCAGCGGCCAAATCTACGCTGGCCAGCTTCACATTATAATTGACACTTGGAGAACATGCCATGTCTGCTGCTCTGGCTGTACTAGATGTAGGAAAATGATGGGCCTGTTCACAGTGTGTGTTCAGCATATAACATTGACATACACGGAAGGCTGATCAGAGAATACATTATATACTGTGTATCTCACTGACCACAAGCCAATGGAATATTGAATCTACTGGCCACCAGGACACAGTATTTCTAACCACTTAAGGGCCGGGCCTCTTTTTGAGATTTATTGTTAAAAACTGTTTTTTTTTGCTAGAAAATTACTTAGAACCCCCAAACATTATACATTTTTTTTTCTGACACCCTAGAGAATAAAATGGAGGTTGTTGCAATACTTTCTGTTACACCGTATTTGCGCAGCGGTCTTACAAGCGCTTTTTTTTGAGAAAAATACAGGTTTTTTTAATTAAAAAATAAGACAACAGTAAAGTTAGGCCAATTTTTTTTTATATTGTGAAATATAATGTTACACCGAGTAAATTGATACCCAACATGTCACGCTTCAAAATTGCGCTCGTGGAATGACGACAAACTTTTACCCTTAAAAATTTCCATAGGTGACTTTTAAAATATTCTACAGGTTACCAGTTTTGAGTTACAGAGGAGGTCTAGAGCTAGAATTATTGCTCTCGCTCTAAGGATCGCGGCGATACCTCACATGTGTGGTTTGAACAACGTTTCCATATGCAAGCGCTACTCACGTATGCGTTCGCTTCTGCGCGCGAGCTCGGCGGGGCGGGGTGCTTCTAAAACATTTTTTTTTTTCTTATTTATTTTACCTTTTATTTTTTATTTTTACACTGTTTTTTTTTTTAATGGTTTCACTTTTATTCCTATTACAAGGAATGTAAACACCCCTTGTGATAGAAATAAAGCATGACAGGACCTCTTAAATATGAGATGTGGGGTCAAAAAGACCTAAGATCTCATATTTACACTAAAATGCAATAAAAAAAAATTGTAATTTAAAAGAATAATTTTAAAAAAATGGCCCTTTATGAGCTATGGGTGGAAGTGATGTTTTGACGTCGCTTCCGCCCTGTAATGTTATCGAGACGGTTGGGGGCCATCTTCCCCTCACTTGTCTCCATACCCACATACCCCATACCCACATACCCGACGGTTCTGGTAAGCGGCGGAGGGCACCGAAGCACCGAAGAGGAGGGGCAGGAGGGGGGGACCCACCAACGATAAAAGTGGTCTTGCGGCGAATCCGCCGCAGAGACCACTATTATCAGAAACCGGACCGCCTGCTGAAGAAGAGGATAACGGGTTATGGCGACTAGCTGCTGCCATAACGATATTCCTCTTCAAACTTAGGATGTATATCGGTGTGTGGCGGTCCGTAAGTGGTTAATACACTTACCCAAAGGACAGTCTGTATATACTGTATATTATATGTGTCAGATGGGAACAGATTCTTTTCCTTTCGCTGCCATAGCCATTTTTTTTTTTTTTGCAAACATGCTTGAAAAATCATTTTAGTCCTGAAGATTACATTATTTAAAAAAAGTTAATTTTAGTACACACAAACTTAAAGCGGGGGTCCACCTATCTATCTTTTTTTTTTTTGAGTTCATTCACAAACTTTTCTTCTCAGCATTACATACTCACATATTGTGTGTAATATGTCCGCCTGTGTCAGATTTCGTCTGAAAGAATAACTTATATTATTCACTGCAGGCGGTTTCCATCTTCATTGTGGGCATTTGAAGCCCACAAGCATTTATTTCCTGGATGTGGTAAATGCTGTGCTCCCAGCATACACCGCTTGTTCCCGCACATGCTCAGTGGCATCCTGGGAAGCCTGAGACTAGCTCCCAGGAGTCTGGGAGAGGCTAGAAACACGCCTACTCCCACGGGAGGAGAACCAGGAAGTGCAAAAAAGAATAGAAAAATAAAAGGTAATTACGGCGATTTAAATTTTTTTAAACGGCATGTCAGCAACTAGGCAAGGAAGAGAATACATACAGATATTGTTCAAAATTTGGGTGGAACCCCACTTTAATAAATTATCAAATTTTTTGGGTAAAATATAAAAGACGAGGTTGCACCAAGTAAATAGATACCCAATATGTCAAACCTTTAATTTGTGTGCGCCCGTGAAACAATGACAAACTTCAGCACCCTATATTTTTCATAGGCGACACTTTTAAAAGCCCCCTATGGGTCATCAGTTTAGTGTTACAGAGGAGGTCTGGTGCTAGAATTAGTGCTTTTACTCCAGCGTGTGTGGCGATATGTAACATGTGTAACGCAAACAACATTTTCATGCGTAGGCGCCCCCCGATGCGTGTGTTTACATTCGTACATGCTATACGCACGTAAACCTTGAAACCTTGAAAAAGTATTCATACCCCCTTGAAATTTTACACATTTTGTCATGTTACAACCAAAAACTTAAATGTATTTTATTGGGATTTTATGTGATAGACCAACACAAAGTGGCACATAATTGTGAAGTGGAAGGAAAATGATAAATGGTTTTCAAATTTTTTTAACATATAAATATCTGAAAAGTGTGGCATACATTTGTATTTAGCCCCCTTTACTCTGATACCCCTAACTAAAATGGAACCAATTGCCTTCAGAAGTCACCTAATTAGTAAATAGAGTCCACCTGTGTGTAATTTAATCTCAGTATAAATACAGGTGTTCTGTGAAGCCCTCAGAGGTTTGTTAGAGAACCTTAGTAAACAAAGAGCATCATGGAGGCCAAGGAACACACCAGACAGGTCAGGGATAAAGTTGTGGAGAAGTATTAAGCAGGGTTAGGTTATAAAAAAAATATCCCAAGCTTTGAACATCTCACGGAGCACTGTTCAATCCATTATCCGAAAATGGAAAGAGTATGGCACAACTACAAACCTACCAAGACATGGCCGCCCACCTAAACTGACAGACCGGGCAAGGAGAGCATTCATCAGAGAAGAGCCAAGAGGTCCATGGTAACTCTGGAGGAGCTGCAGAGATCCACAGCTCAGGTGGGAGAATCTGTCCACAGGACAACTATTAGTCGTGCACTCCACAAATCTGACCTTTATGGAAGAGTGACAAGAGGAAAGTCATTGTTGAAAGAAAACCAAAAGAAGTCCTGTTTGCAGTTTGTGAGAAGTCATGTGGTGGACACAGCAAACATGTGGAAGAAGGTGCTCTGGTCAGATGAGACCAAAATTGAATTTTTTTGCCTAAAAGCAAAAGCTATGTGTGGAGGAAAACTAACAGTACATATCACCAGGGGCGTCCGGAGGGGGGGGCTGGGGCTGAAGCTCCATTTTTAGCCTTGAGTGGCAAGCACCGGGACCGATCTGATCCCGAGTGCGGCTGAGTGCCGCCGAGTGTGGCCGAGTGCCATAGCAGGTCCCACCTTCTGGAGCCTGCAACGCCTATGATGGACGTCCCACTGGTCCAATGCCGGGACCGCGGGATGTGTGACGTCCATCATAGGCGCTGTAGGCTCCAGAAGGCGGGAATTACAATGCGGCCGCCATGCCACATCCCCTCGGCGCTCGGGCGGGCGGCTCTCCTCTGACTGCCTGCTGTGACACCGCACACACCACGGCTGAGCTGAGGTAGGTCAGACAGTGTATGAAAATGTCCGTGTATGTAGGTCAGGCAGGTCAGTGTATATAGGTCAGTGTAGGTAGGTCAGTGTATGTAGGTCACTACTGTCAGTGTATGTATGTCAGTGTAGGCAGGTCAGTGTAGGCAGGTCAGTGTAGGCAGGTCAGTGTACGTAGGACAGTGTACGTAGGACAGTGTATGTAGGTTACTACCATCAGTGTATGTAGGTCAGTGTAGGTAGGTCACTATCGTCAGTGTATGTAGGTCAGTGTAGATAGGTCAGTGTATGTAGGTCACTACCGTCAGTGTATGTAGGTCAGGTAGGTCAGTGTGTGTAGATCAGGTAGGTCACGGCCCAGCCAAAAAAAAAGCCTGTGTCATATAAACCCCCCCCCAGTCAGAGTTGATGGGAAGATGGATGGAACCAAATACAGGGCAATCTTAGAAGAAAACCTGTTAGAGTCTGCAAAAGACTTGAGACTGGGTTGGAGGTTCACCTTCCAGCAGGACAACGACCCGAAACATACAGCCAGAGCTACAATGGAATGGTTTACATCAAAGCATATTCATGTGTTAGAATGGCCCAGTCACAGTCCAGACCTAAATCACATTGAGAATCTGTGGCAAGACTTGAAAGTTGCTGTTCACAGATGCTCTTCATCCAATGTGACAGAGCTTGAGATATTCTGCAAAGAAGAATGGGCAAAAATGTCCCTCTCTAGATGTGCAAAGCTGATAGAGACATCCCAAAAAAGACTTGCAGCTGTAATTGCAGTGAAAGGCGGTTCTACAAAGTATTGACTCCGGGGGGCGCTATACAAATGTACCCCACACTTTTCACAAATGTATTTGTAAAAAATTTTGAAAACGTTATAATTTTCCTTCCACTTCACAATTATGTGCCAATTTGTGTTGGTCTATCACATAAAATCCCAATAAAATACATTTACATTTTTGGTTGTAACAGGACAAAATTCTTGAAACACAAAATAACTGTCAATCTCCCTCGGTCTGGGGCTCCATGGAAGATTTCACCTCGTTGAGTTTCAATGATCATGAGAACTGTGAGGAATCAGCCCAGAACTACACAGGAGAATCTTGTCAATGATTTCAAGGCAGGGAGGGTAAAAAAGGCCAGAAGGCCAAACGCTGCGCTAGAAATAGATATGTTATGCTTGAAATAAATCAAGTAAAAAGAGCTGCCAGCACCAAAAGTCTGCAATACAAAACCCAAAATCATAAAATGAAATACAGGTGCAGCGCTACTATCATACAATTGATATTCCCAAAAAAATAACACAAAAGAAAAATATTGACATCCTGAAATTGTGAAAACAGTCTAAAAATAAAAACTAAAGTGGAGTTCCAACTTCCAAAAATTAAAATATCTGTGAACTAAAGAGAGAAAACTGTGAGCGTTAAATCACCGATATTGTGCTAAAAAAGATGAATAAAACACTCCAAAATACAATAGGCAATAAAGCATAAATATAAAGAAATACATATGGAATATGCATTAAAAGGGGAATGAAGTATTTAATCTCAGAACCATAGGTGAAAGCAATCTAGATTTGAAAAACAAAGGCAAAGTTCCAATGTGAGAAGCTGAATAAGTCCCAATAGTCTTGCAAAAAGGAAATTAGCCAGTGAATATTCCAACAAAACAGGTCGTGATGTAGGATCCCTCATCCAAAGAAGCTGAACACCCGAAGTGAGTATGTATTCTCCTTACCGACTGAAAAGACCAATGAATTGGTCTCACCAAGCCCAGGGAATTCGGTCCCCCAAAAACCTATAGGATATCTGGGGATGCTTGATCGATATCACTCAAAAGACATAAAAGCAGAAAAGAGCTCCCATAGTGTAGTAATTGAGTAAAAATCTATTAGGCTCAAGATTATTGCACTTACAGAATGTAGCTTAATAAACGTGGTATATCACACAGCATCACAATGAATCCAAATGGTGCATCTCCTGAGGCTTCCTCTGCTCGCTGTCCGCTGTAAACCATCACCTTTGAAGGGGAAAGCGTGATGACGTCAGTAATGCAGGCTCCCCCTACGCGTTTCGTCACAATAGGACATTGTCTGGGGATTGGCTGCTGTAACTGAGTCATCACGCCTGTCATTTGAATAGTGCCGCGGCGCCATCTTTCCTAAGGGCTATATGGGCACTAACAATGGAAACATGATTTATTTCAAGCATAACATATCTATTTCTAGCGCAGCATTTGGCCTTCTGGCCTTTTTTACGCTCTTTACCTACTCGATACCAGAACGTTGCAGCTGAAAGGTCATCATGGACATATTTGATTATAGATCCCAGCACAATATTAATACTGAAGGGGTCTTTGATGGGAATATCGAGCAATCCGATGAAACAGGCGGATTGTTCCTCAGACTCAAAAACCTGTTGGTCCGTGAGTTACACACTGGTTTGGATGTGGCATATCTTGAACAATGTGTCGTGCAAAAAATGGTACCACGCAGTTTAAGGTGGGAAGTGAACCCCCAAAAAGGTGAAAATGATTTGGAAGGGTGGTTTGTGTACGTTAATGAGACTGGTGTCAGCTTTCTCCAATTTTTATTGGCTAAGAAACACAATAAGCTCAAATCTCTTAATGAAGAAATCACCTTGGTGAAAAATAAATTAGGGCCGTATAAGGAACAGGACATGTACAAAAAAAAATCTGACCAATTGAGACTTTTTCTTGAAAAAGAAGATCATGATCAAAAAAATCAAGAAAAATAAGAAATATAATTGCGATCTCGCTGATTATTCCAATAAGGTGGTTTTCAAATGGCAGATTAAGGTTGATGACCCTATGGAAGGTGAGGAGGGAGTTTCACACCCCACATCTGCACCTTTACAGTCTCTCCCTCTCCTATCCTCTGATGTACCGTTATCCGACACATCTTACAACAGAGGATGTAATGGACAAAAGGGCCAGACAGTGCAGATTAATCAGAGAGGTTATATCTCTGTTAAATCAAATAATAAAAATAAATATAAAAACGAAGGTAACCATTTTCGCCAACAAGGTGTTTCTCACCGACAAAATGGCTCATTTGTCAAAAATACTGGAAGGGTAGGCTTCCACCCTATGTAAATGATTATGATCATCAGCAACAAAGGGAATATAGAGATGATCTCAGAGACTTTACTAATAGCTACAGTATGGGTGTTAACAGACAGACCCCTAGAGGTAATCAAATGGGTTTTAACAGACAGACTCCTACAGGCAATCAAATTCCTCTTCAAAATAGATTTTCTCCCCTTTCATACTATCGAGATGATAATTTTGAGGCTGAGTTTGTTATCACTAGGCATCCGAGCCAATTATCCAATTATCCGTATCAATTTTCCAATTAGACAAAGACAAGATCAATTGGAGTCCAATTCGGACTTTGGGAGAATGGAACAATCACGTTTTTTTCCCATGGGCAACAACAGATCCAAAAGAGGACACGAAGAAAGAGAGGCATCAGAGGGGGGAGGAGGGTCAGGTCCAAAGAAAAGAAAACAATAAATATTAGTGGTGTATTTCAACTTGAGCTCTGTTTAACTCTCTCAAGGTGAACAAAGAGTTCTGAGTCAGGGACTTAAATTTGCACCCCCCCCATGCACTCAATAAATTTGAGACATTCATTGACGTCCATAAAGTCATCCATAAGATGAACATTAAAAGACATCTCTTGCTTAATCCTATAGGCAATCGGAGTCAACTAGCTGTTACTAGTAAATCTCATACTTTGATGACAAACAGGACACCTACTGTTAATTCTCGGAATGAGAATAATTTAGGTGGCCCCTCACCCGCTGTGGATGGTGGCGGAATTGGTATGGTCCACATTCTCCATACCAAGTTGTCTAATGCTTCGTTATTCAACCCTCCGGGCTTCGTGGCCCCGTCTGTTCAAATTTTTAAATAGATGGTAGTTAAGGACCCAGTGGCTCTTAAAATACCTAGATTTAGTAGTAATAATGTTTTTCAAATGAGTTTGAAACAGATTTGTGCATGTAACGATATTATTACCCCGTAGACAAAGGTGGTGGCATTGTTATTTTAAATAAAAGTGATTATTTGGAAGAGATGAATAGGCTCTTATCGGACAATATGACATATACCCAATTGGCTTCAAACCCTACAGCCAAATATAAAAGAGAGCTTTTATCCATAGTAGATAAAGGTTTTCAGTTAGGTATTGTCAACAAAAAAGAAAAAGCATATCTTGTACCTTCATGGCCGAGGATACCGGTTATATATTATCTACCTAAAATCCACAAGAGTCTGTCCAAACCCCCTGGCCGTCCTATTATCAGCGGTATCGACTCTGTAACAGCCAGAATTGGTAGATATGTTGAATAATTTTTACAGCCTTTGGTTGCAGCAATCCCCTCTCACTTGAAAGGTACATCTCAAGTTATTAAAATACTGGCAGATTGTGAGTGGAGTGGATTGGTTGTATTTTTGCTACAGCTGATGTCGCCTCTTTATATACTGTAATATCACATCAACATGGCTTGGAGGTGGTTAAATTTTATTTGGAACAAGACCATACCTTGACAACATTACAGAAGGATTTTATTGTAGACCTTTTGGTCTTTGCAACAAGTCAAAACTATTTCTGGTTTGGGGGCAATTTCTTTTTACAAACACGGGACGTTGCTATGGGTACTAAGTTCGCCCCGAGCCTGGCGAATTTATTCATGGCTTGGTGGGAACAGGAGGTAATAGACAAGGACCCCCCCGAGTGAGCTGCGCCTTTGGAGAAGGTACATTGATGATGTTCTTCTCCTATGGGAGGGTGATTTACCCTCTCTCGAGGCATTTTTTGTAAAACTCAACTCCAATGACAGAGGTATCTCCTTGCAGTATGAGGTGAGTGAGTCACAGATCCATTTCCTTGACCTCAACATCTTTGTCAGGGATGGATGTTTGGCTACCACCACCTACTTCAAGAAGACTGACCACAATGCCTTTATCCCATCAACTAGCTGTCATCATTCAGCAAGGCTTAACGCAGTACCTAAAGGCCAATTCCAAAGAATTAGGCGTAACTGCACTTCTATTTCCGATTACCAACAGCAAGCTATAGTTTTAAAGACTAGATTCTTGGATAAGGGCTATAAGGAGAAGGATATTGACGAGACCATTAAAAATGTTGGGGATTTGGATAGAGACCATATGATCAACGGTCCTAGGAGAGTTAATCAAGCGTTAGATAACAAATTTGGTTACTCCATGATCAATAGGTATTCCAATCATTATTCCATGAAGAAGATTTTTAACAAACACTGGAATATATTGAATAATGATAACATTCTAGGTCCAGCTATCCCTGACCGACCGGTAGTCATCTATAGAGGAGCCCCCTCTTTGCGTCATAGTATCGCTCCTAACGTTGTAGATCCCCCTAAAATGATCTCCTTCTTTCAAACAATGAAAGGTTTTTTCCCCTGTAGGAAATGTAATATCTGCCAGGTTAATTCCTTCAGAGGGAGAAAATGTGAAACTTTTCACTCTACTCAGACTAGATCTTATAATATAGAGTCTTTTATTACATACTCTACGGAGTGTGTAGTATATTTAATCCAGTGCCCATGTTCGAAACAATATATTGGACGAACCAAAAGAGCTTTACATGTTCGTTTGGAAGAACACGTAGGGAATATTAAACGTGGTTTTACTAAGCGTACCCTGTTCTTAGCCATTGACAAAATTCATCCCCATTGGAGGGGTACTAATAAGATCAGATCTATTTCTAGGCTTGAAACGAAGTGGATTTTTAATATGAGATCTTATGTACCCTTCGGCCTAAATGTTGATTGGGACATAAATTGTTTCCTTAATAATGCCTAGAGCCTCTCTTTTCTGTTTTCACTCTCCTTGTTTTTATTTTTATTTTTATAATCTTACATTTTTATATTATTATTTTTAATGATAAGGATGAGATAAATGATGGAGTTTGCATATTTAGCAAATTGTTCATACTATAACCTGTTTTTTAATTGCCTATTCTTTACCTATTTCTAGGTTGTGCATTCTCAATGTGCTAATCTAATTATATAAGTACATTATATATTTTAATTGTTTTGCACTTATCACAATCCTACGTTCGGTGTCTGATGTGGCTTCCGATCCGCTGTGACCTTTTATTAATATATTACGTTGCTATCTTGTTTAGCCACTAGATGGTGCTGGTATATATGCTGTCTCTTTAGCTTCCTCGTCATGTTCCGTTTATTTGGGCATGCCATTAGTCAAAATGGTGGTGCCTATATGTTTCCATCGTTAGTGCCCATATAGCCCTTAGTAAAGATGGCGCCGCGGCACTATTTAAATGACATGCGTGATGACTCAGTTACAGCAGCCAATCCCCAGACGACGTTCTATTGTGACGAAACGTGTAGGGAGGAGCATGCATTACTGACGTCATCACGCTTTCCTCTTCGGAGGTGATGGTTTACAGCGGACAGCGAGCAGAGGAAGCCTCAGGAGACACGCCATTTGGATTCGTTGTGATGCTGTGTGATATACCACGCTTATTAAACTACATTCTGTAAGTGCAATAATCTTGAGCCTAATACATTTTTACTCAATTACTACACTATGGGAGCTCTTTCTGCTTTTATGTCTTTTGAGTGATACCGATCCAGCATCCCCAGATATCCTATAGGTTTTTGGGAGACCGAATTCCCTGGGCTTGGTGAGGAAAATACATACTCACTTCGGGTGTTCGGCTTCTTTGGATGAGGGATCCTACGTCACGACCTGTTTTGTTGGAATATTCACTGGCTAATTTCCTTTTTGCAAGACTATTGGGACTTATTCAGCTTCTCACATTGGAACTGTGCCTTCCTTTTTCAAATCTAGATTGCTTTCACCTATGGTTCTGAGATTAAATATTTCATTACCCTTTTAATGTATATTCTATATGTATTTCTTTATATTTATGCTTTATTGCCTATTGTATTTTGGAGTGTTTTATTCACCTTTTTTAGCACAATATCGGTGATTTATTGCTTACGGTTTTCTCTCATTAGTTCACAGATATTTTAATTTTTGGAGTTGGAACTCCACTTTAGTTTTTATATTTAGACTGTTTTCACCATTTCAGGATGTCGATATTTTTCTTTGTTGTTATTTTTTGGGGAATATCAATTGTATGATAGTAGCGCTGCACCTGTATTTCATTTAATGATTTCAAGGCGGCTGGGACCATAGTCACCAAGAAAACAATTGGTAACCCGCTACGTCGTGAAGGACTGAAATCCTGCAGCGTCCGTAAGGTCCCCCTGATCAAGAAAGCCCATGTACAGACCCGTCTGAAGTTTACTAATGAACATTTAAATGATTCAGAGGAGAACTGGGGGGGAAGTGTTGTGATCAGATGAGAGACATCAACTCAACTTGCCGTGTTTGGAGGAGGAGGAATTCTGCCTATGACTCCAAGAACACCATCCCCACAGTCAAACATGGAGGTTGAAACATTATGCTTGGGGGGTGTTTTTCTGCTAAGGGGGGGGGGGGGGGAGGGGGCACGTACCATCAAATCTTGGGTGAAAACCTCCTTCCCTCAGCCAAGGCATTGAAAATGGGTCGTGGATGGGTATTCCAGCATGACAATGATCCAAAACACACGGCCAAGACAACAAAGGAGTGGCTCAAGAAGAAGCACATTAAGATCCTGGAGTGGCCTAGCCAGTCTCCAGACCTTAATCCCGCAGAAAATATGTGGAGGGAGCTGAAGGTTCGAGTTACCAAACATCAGCCTCCAAACCTTAATGACTTGGAGAGGATCTGCAAAGAGGAGTGGGACAAAATGCCTCCTGAGATGTGTGCAAACCTGATGGCCAACTACAAGAAACGTCTGACCTCTGTGATTGCCAACAAGGGTTTAGCCACCAAGTACTAAGTCATGTTTTGCGAAGGGGTCAAATACTTATTTCACTCCTTAAAATGCGAATTCATTTATAACTTTTGAAATGCGTTTTTCTGGATTATTTTTGTTATTCCAATAAACCGACCATTAAAATTATAGACTGATCATTTCTTTGTCAGTGGGCAAATGACTGACATGACTGCGCAATTGCCAGTTAAAGTAACGCAGTGCCAAATAGCAAAAAATGCTCTGGTCATGAAGGGGGTAAAACCTTCCGGAGCTGAAGTGGATAATTAGTCTCTATGTTGTACAGATGAGGAGAGTTGGGAAGGTTTGAGTAGTTTAGCAAATAACACCGGGCAGGGCTGACACCACTCAGTCCACAAAAAGGCTGACATTGTCAGTCCAGGAGCCAAGTGCATTTCTAGCAGATTTTTTTCCGTACTTGCAGAGTCTTTAAAGCCATAAATCACGGGGGGATGGGCAGGTAGGGCAGAGATGTCCTGCATATGTTTTTTTTTTCTGCCTTCACATACACTTTGGGATGAGGAGAGAGAATACTGAGCATAGTAACTGCCCCAAGCGGCTTTATAAATGGACAAAGCTAATTGTGCATCCCGTGGAAAACTGTCACCATATCAGACTTCCACCCAATATAACAGTAAGATGTAATAGACCTCACAGTGTACAGAACAGCTTCCCCATGCCCCCCCACCCCCACACACAGTGACAGCACCCCGGCACCCGCCTTCTCCCAAATGCTACCCCACCCCAATTCTAGACACTGTGCTACCCCCCATGCCAGACCGCACGCATCGTTCAGAAAGGATACAGCGCCAGTAGCACGCAGCGGTGCGCAGGCTATTCCCCTGGCCTGGCCAGTCGTATTTTTAGAAGAGCAGAAACATATGGTTGAGTGGATTTTCTGCACAGCTCCGGGGAAAGCAGAGAGATGTTCACATATGACAGTCATCAGCCTAGACACAGGGAAAACTCTGCATTATTAATATTTAACATCATCCCTCCCAGGCCAGCCCTGGCAATGTCAGCTATTAACCCCTCCGCTGCTGGACAGGCCATGTAGAGTCCTGGAGTCTGCAAATTTTTTAGGAAGTGGACATTAGACTAAGGAAACATGTTTAACATGAATACATCACCACCGTTTAAAGGCAGACATTCCCAACCTTCTCACCACAGAGGAACCCTATAAATCATTCTCAGCTCTCAGTGAACCCTTCATAAACCCAATGAATCAGGGGCAATGGAAAGAATGCGCCCTACATTGATGATCAGTGGGAAGAATGTTCCTTCAATTGGTGGTCAGTAGGAGAAAAATGGTCCTTACAATGGTGGGCAGTGCAAAGAATGTCCATTACATTGGTGATCAGTGGGAAGAATGTTCCTTACATTGGTGATCAGTGGGAAGAATGTTCCTTACATTGGTGATCAGTGAGAAGAATGTTCCTTACATTGGTGATCAGTGGGAAGAATGTTCCTTACATTGGTGATCAGTGGGAAGAATGCTCCTTACATTGGTGATCAGTGAGAAGAATGTTCCTTACATTGGAGGTCAGTGGAAAGAATGTTCCTTATATTGGTGATCAGTGGGAAGAATGTCCATTGACCAGAAAACTAGCTCCTAGTCCCTAGTTCAGGAACTATGCAGGCACTATCAGATGGGAGGTCAATCATCCACAGCTCAAAAAAATTATGCTTCTGGCTCCTCCTCTTTCTCCATGTGCCACCATAGGAAGCAACTTTCTATGATGGTACACTTGTGGGGTTGATTTCAAGCCATGCTGCCTGAAATCATAGACCCCGTTGCCCACTACCTTATCACAGGATTTGACAGACAGCAGTGGGATCCAATGGCTCTCACTGCCTCTCCAAAGCCTGTGAGAGCGGGGAGAGCCGCTACAGATGGGCACAGTGAATCAAGTGAGGGCTCAGGTATGTATAAGGAGGGTGAGGAGGAGATACAGGTACTGGAATGTTTTTTTTAGCTTAATGTAGGGAATGCATTAAGGTAACAAATGTTTAAGCTTTAGAACCTCTCTAAAGCATTCCTTCAAGAATTTGCTCAAGTTGCGCATCATTAATTACAAGAGACATTAATTTCTGTTGTCTTGGAACACCTTATCAGCTTGAGCATGACCGACCTCCAGACTCCCAAATACCTTACTGGGAAATCTTATTTTATGTGACACCATGAGGAGCTTTTATTGTGAATGTGGTGCTGAGTTTATGATGTCATCTACAGGTTTGTACCCTTACCGCTCTGTCTGAGCTGAGCTCAGCGACAAACTTTCTGCTCTGATAAATAACTGACACGCAACAACATCTGACGAGGCGGCTGACGTGGAGCACAGCCCTCCATGAAATATTAAAGTGTTATTTTCTCTTCCTGTAATGGAAAGTAACATGTAGAGAGAATCTTTACCTTTCACAGTTTGTTGTTCCCGGCACTCTCATCACACCGGATATTTTAACTACTTTCTGACCGTCATACTTGGCAGACAATTCAATAAATCTAAAACGAATCACTAAACTCTAAGATAAGCTTTAGCTTGTTAATGTAATTTCAAAGGATTTTTTAATAACCCCCAAAACTGGATGGCTGTCATGTTGGACCTCCCAACCATAAACATTTTACATATTAGCACCTTATCAGACTCCTAAATACCAAACTGTAGAACAGGGTTTCTCAACAAGGGTTTCCATGGATCCCAAGGGTTCCTCCAAGGGTTTCTTGAGCAATTTCTGCCTCTCAGGTAAGTTCCCACTGACACCATTGATCTTTTTAGTGATCTGTGAAGGGGTCATTCTTTCTCAATGGCCACCAATGTAAGGAACATTCTTCCCACTGATCACCAATGTAAGGAGCATTCTTCCCACCGATCACCAATGTAAGGAACATTCTTCCCACCGATCACCAATGTAAGGAACATTCTTCCCACCGATCACCAATGTAAGGAACATTCTTCCCACCGATCACCAATGTAAGGCACATTCTTCCCACCGATCACCAATGTAGGGAACATTCTTCCCACCGATCACCAATGTAAGGAACATTCTTCCCACTGATCACCAATGTAAGGAACATTCTTCTCACTGATCACCAATGTAAGGAACATTTTTCCCACTGATCACCAATGTAAGGAACATTCTTCCCACTGATCACCAATGTAAGGAGCATTCTTCTCACTGATCACCAATGAAGGAACATTCTTCTCACTGATCACCAATGTAAGGAACATTCTTCCCACTGATCACCAATGTAAGGAACATTCTTCTCACTGATCACCAATGTAAGGAACATTCTTCCCACCGATCACCAATGTAAGGAACATTCTTCCCACCGATCACCAATGTAAGGAACATTCTTCCCACTGATCACCAATGTAAGGAACATTCTTCCCACTGATCACCAATGTAAGGAACATTCTTCTCACTGATCACCAATGTAAGGAACATTCTTCTCACTGATCACCAATGTAAGGGGCATTCTTCCCACTGATCACCAATGTAAGGAACATTCTTCTCACTGACCACCAATGTAAGGAACATTCTTCCCACTGATTACCAATGTAAGGAACATTCTTCCCACTGATCACCAATGTAAGGAACATTCTTCTCACTGACCTCCAATGTAAGGAGCATTCTTCCCACTGATCACCAATGTAAGGAACATTCTTCCCACTGATCACCAATGTAAGGAACATTCTTCCCACTGATCACCAATGTAAGGAACATTCCTCCCACTGACCACCAATGTAAGGAACATTCTTCCCACTGATCACCAATGTAAGGAGCATTCTTCTCACTGACCATCACACTAATGTCTCATGAGTTGTAGATATAGTAATTTTTAGCAGGGGTTACTTGAGAACGGAAAGTTATTTCAAGAGTTCCTCTGTGTTGAAAAGTTTGGGGTTGCTGTAGAACGAAAAGACTAGTGTTCTTTATGTTTTGCAACAAGATGTCCTGCCGAGTCGTCATATGTCTATAGGCCAGGCAGGGCCATTGTTATTCCGGGAGGATGTCGTATGACGTACTCCTAAAAAGCACCTTGTGCACATTTTGCGGCTATGTTGTGGTATGATCTGTCACCGGCTGTGTCCACTGGACACAGCTGATGACAGATCACTCTACTGGGCCATTGCCGGTATCATGTGATCGCTGTGACCAATGGCAGCAGATCACATGACAATTGTAAACAATAAATGGCTTCCATTCATGCCATTTATTGTGTTCAATTGTGTTGCTAGCTGTGATTGGTCACAGTGATCACATGGTACAAACAGGGCCCAATCACAGCCCATCTGTAACATGTGATTAGCTGTGGCCAATCACAACAATAAACAATAAATTAATACATGTTATTCAGTAAAAATAGCTGCTTATAACAGTGAAATTCACTTCTATAAGCAATCATAATGTGTAAAAAAAAAAAACTTAATCACTTCCTCAGAGTTGTACAATGTTACTGTATTGCTCTGGTCAGTGTGCTAAAAAAAATCATAAAAAAATGAAATAAAGAATTGAAAAAATAAAATTATTATTATTTTTTTTAATGCTGTCACCAGTCTGTGTCCCTGATCACAGCCACACCAGTTATATCATAACGCTGTATTGCACTGGTTACAGCATGTAAAAAAGGGAAAAAAATAACTCGCCATGCCGCGGCTGTATTAACCCCAACAGCATCAGAAGACTACCACTTGGGGGTGTGGGGAGGCAAAAGATTTCAACTAGGACAGCAGCCACCAGCACAAGGGACATTTCTCTTTAAATGTAAGTACTGTCCCTTGTGATTATGCTTTTTGTAACAAAACGTAGGCTTCAAAACAACTGTTTTTGTGTCTAATATCAGCCATGCTGTAAGGGTTGCCAGGGAGGCCCATTGCCTGGAAAGGTTTCCTCAAGAAGGTTACGAAATGGTTCTTCAGAGGAACCCAAGGAAAAATCTGGCTTACCTAGAACAGGATAGAGAGAGAAGTGTTTTGAGGATAGGTTATATTGCAAAAAAGCTCATGCACAACTCCAAATGGAGGGTCCAATCGTCAGATGGGATCTAAGATGGTATGGAAGGGAGGCACAAGGGAGAACAATTCAAGGGTAAGTGCAAGAAATCCAAATCTAGCGTGACCCACCTTTCCTTGGCACTGTGCCTACTGCAGTCAATCAGCCTAAGTGACAAGCTTTGTGGTATTTCAGAACATCAAATAGGGCAATGCTTCCATAAGCTTTCAAAAAAGCCAACAGCTGGTGTTTGAATTTAGGCTACTTTTTCACCCATAAAAATTTGGAGAACATGGATATGACCAATGTAAGAAATGAAGATAGAATATGAGCAGGTAAGGTCAACAGCAGATAGAGGTATTATGGTCATCTTGAGGATGTTGCTGTGGACAAACTGGGAAAACCAACCTACGTTCCATTTCAAAAGGAGGAACTGTGTGTTCTGGAGAAGTGGTGGAAAATTTACAGTATCTTTCAAGTCAGCAGGGAGGAGTGTACCAAGATATTTGACTGCACCAGGTGCCCAAAGAAAAGTGAAGTTAGTTTTGAGGTTATTTACTTGTGCTGGGAGCAAAGCAACACTCATCGCTTCTGACTTTTGAAAGTTAATTTTGAGGAACAAGAGTTCTCCACTTATCTCAAATTCTTTAAGGAGATTAGAAAGGAAGATTTGTGGGTTTGTAAGTGAAAAGAGGGGCCACCCACATTGGCAGAAATAAAGACAATCACCAATCAGCAGCCCTTTTATATTTGGACTGGACTTCCCTTTACACAGGAAAGGCTCTAGGGAGACCATGAAGAGGAGAGGGTGAAGAGGGCATCCTTGGTGGGTGCCATTTGTGATGGGGAAGGGGTTTAAAAAGGTCCCGTTAACCTTAACAGAGGCGCAGGGGATGGAGTGGATTGTCGTGATCCATTTCATGAAGTTGGTTACTTTTTTTTTTTTTCAGAAGCAGATACTCAGGAATGGAAGGGGTAAATTTTCAATACAGACCTACTTTCAGTGTTAATGGAAATACCAGCAAGTCCGACAGCTTTAGAAGAGCTTTTTACACAGAATTGGAAATAATAAGGATATTATTGAAGATAATGGTATAGAAAATGACTGCATATGCAGATGCCTCTCCAGCTGTGCTCAAATCCTTGAATATCCACTCCAGATTTAGTTCAAGCGATGACCAAGTTCTGGAGAGCCTTGTGTCTAACTGTAAACATGAAAGGCTGGAGAGATGGGTCTTATTATTTCTTCACAAATCAAACAAATTTTACAAGATAAACTGCAGAGAAATGGAAAACTGATTATCTGGGCGATCTTCGAATAAAAATAACTTCTCAATAAAACATTTCTTATAGAACCAACAATATCCCGCTGATTAGAGAAGCATACAAGAATGTGCAAGAAAATAATATCAAGTCGTAAAACAATGACTACAATGCTGTACTTATCCAAGTTCTATTGTTTTGCTGTTTACGCCTGTCTGAGTTTTCACAGCCGAAATTTAAAAATTTAGTAATGAAGGTTATTAGAAAATCAAGAGAAGAGAATCATATCATATATAATAAAACTACATTAAAGCACAACTCCAGGTTTCATCCAAAATATAGAAATAAAAAGTTGCTCTTTAAATAACCTGCTCCCTGGCTGCCATGGTCATCGGTCAGGCTTGGAGACCAGTGGCTATAGCAGTTGAGAGGCTCCCACTGACCAGCTGGATAAGGACACAAACAGGTCACCCTACTGGATGACTTCGACTCACCTGAGGTGCGGATTCTAAGCACTAATCAGTATCCACCAGAGCTCCTGATGGTGGAGATGGGTTTTGCTGCGTGTTAATGCCAGGTTGCGGTCCTCAGGATCGTCCCACCAAGAGGTGAGCAAGCCGGGGTCCAGTGGTAGATATAGCAGGTAGGAATCAAGCAGAAGTGTACTCAGTAAACAAGCCAAAGTTCGGTAATCAGTGGTTGCAGGTTGGGATCAAGCAGAAGATTAGTCAAGGAACAACAAAGATATTGGCTGGAGAAGAGCACAATCACCTGGCAAACAGGAAGTGCTGAGACATGGCTTAAATCAGGAAGTTCATGGGAGGAGCAAAGGTTCAAGAGAAACAAGACATAAGGCAAGGTTGTCTAAGCAATCAGGCAGGGAGTTGTCCAGCATCTCAAGTGGCTCAGCGAGAAGAGTTACTACCAGACACAGCAGAGGTCCGGGGTTCAGGTCCAGGCCCTGACACTGCCCCCTTCTTTGTGGTCAATTGCTGGTCTTCTCCCATGTTAAATGACGCCCAGTATTTATCAATCTGCTTTCTGCAAGTGCAGGGTCTCATGGGAGGAGAGGCACCATGGCATTGTGTGATATTCTCCGCATCACTGAGGACCTCATAGAGCTGGAGTGGGGAAGAGGAAGTGGGCCTGTGGGTTACATAGCTGACCTAAAGATGAATTGGGGAGGAGCTTCAGGAGTGTAAGGAGGGAGGCTGCATTTGAGCCTCCAACCTGCAGACTTGTGGATGGAAGGCAGAAAAAAGGTGTTGTTGAGCCCTGCATTTAGCATCCCCCAACCATCCCCACTTAAGTTGCAATATAGCAGATGGGGTGTTTATATGCCACGGTCACAATGCTGACAAGAAGAATGCTGATAGGAGTGTAGGCAGGTGCAGTCTACTTTCTCCACTGCAGGTGGCACTCTTCTGCAGCGGTACTGCAGTTGGAGAGGAAGTAAGGAAGAACATAGTTCCTTTACGATTTCCTGGGTCACTGGGGAAGCATCCAATTGGATGCTGCCGGGCCATGTGACTCTGGCAGCCATCTTGGGTCAGGCAAAGCCTATTAAAGGACCTGGCTCCCAGGTTTGGCGTGCATTTGCGAGTTGGTAGAGTAGAGAAAGGTACCCTGCCTGGCATGGACTGTACTAGCAGCAGGGAACGGTTTCTGACCAGGGGGGGGGGGCTCAGGGCTTGCAACCTCCCTGGACACCTGCCTGTTGGACACAAGATGGCCAGGCCACACTCTTCCCCTCTCATCAGACAGGACAGTCCGGCTGCACTCTGTTGGAACTGTGAGTGTTCCCGGTTGGGTTGTCTTCCCACTGGGTTTAACTGTTTCTGTGTTATTTCAATACAAGTCTTTCACTGGGACTCAGTGTGTTATTCCCGCCGCACTGTGCTGGACCTCACTCACAGGAGGAGAGAGCAGGAGAGAGTGCGGATTCTCCTTTCACTGTCCAATCAGAGCCTACGGGCGGTCCAGGATGACCTGGGTTCAGAGAAAGTAGATTGAATGTTGCCAGGTCAACAGACTGAGGCCATCTTGGGGCAGAAAAGAAGTACTGCAGAGAAGAGTTCTGAACTGAAAGCGAATATCGTAACAAAAGCAGTGTTTTTCTTTCATTTTTATATAGGCTATTCTTTTTATCATGTTATTTTTGGTTGCAGTTTGATACTAAATATCTGCCAGGAGTCTTAAAATTGAAGGAACACTCTGCAGGCTTTCCGGAATCACGCATTAACAATGTTTCCTGTATAATATTAGCAGATCATCAGCCATCAGCAGTTGTCCTTTTTATTATTGCTAACGCAGATGGAATATATAGTGTTCATAAAATGATATCCGCAGAAGTCATTGGAAAAATTAAACACATAAAGCATTTCCTTTAATGAGCTTCATACCCAGTCTGTATCATTACGCATGCTTTGCAGGGGGGGTTGTCATTTATAAAGGTTGTGTTGTGTCTGGAGGAGTATCAGGACACACGCAGATCCAGGTTAAGTATCAGGTTTATCCGTCTGTAGCACACTGACCTCTGACCCCCAATAACACCGATTGTGTAATCAGCACTTAAGCTCCTATTGATTGGTCCCTGAACGCGGCGGAGCGCTGATGGATCTGATGGTGTAATGATGATGAAGAGTCTGAGCGTGCTGGTGAAATAGAAAAGCACTTCACATTGCGCGGCGTGTGATTAAATAATTCCCACTTCATTTTCCGCTTGGCTGTGTTTCTACACCAAATAAAGGTCAGAAGCTGAAGTGACGGCAGGATAAGCGGCCCTACAGAAAGAGGCGCGTGTACTGGAAAGGCGAGAATGGGCTGTGTGAATGGAGCTGCTGGCTGGTACATACAATCTGCAGTCCCTGAGATACTCTATGTATTGGAATGTGAATAACTTATAGTACAGTATGTCTGGGCAAAAACAAAAAAAAACATATGTACTCCATTTCTGCAGTACATGCACATTCCCCCAGGTTTTATATCTTAAAAAAGTACAGAGAATTATATTTGGATCTGCCAGGAGTACAGAGAGCTTATATTTTCCTGTAGAGAACTGACAACACTTTCTCTGCTGCACTGACACCCCAAGTGATGTTGTTAGCTCTACGTTCTCCCCTGCTGGACAACAGAACACCTCCCTCACTCATCTCCATAACATAGAAGGGGGTTCTGTGTGGTACCCATGTTCCATGCCAATCACCCTGGTTCCTTGGTTTGATCCCTATGTCACCGCTATGTCCTGTAGTTACAGTGATTGTCACGGTCAAGTTTCAGGCTCAGAGACCAGTAGCTAGAGAGGCTCCCACTGACCATCTGGAAAGGTATTACAAGCAGGTCACCCCTGGCAGATGACACAAGCTCACCCGAGGTGCGAGGTCTAAGCACTAACCGGTGTTCACTAGAGCTCCTGATGGTGGGTATGGATTTTGCTGCATGTTAGTACCAGGTCGCGGTCCTCAGGATTGCACCACCAGGAGGTGAACAAGCCTGGGTCCCGTAGCAGACACAGTAGGTAGGGATTAAGCAGAAGCATAGACAGTAAACAGCCAAAGGTTGGCAACAAGTGGTCACAGGTTGGGATCAAGTAGAATCGTAGTTGAGGAACAAGCCAAAGGTTGGCAACAAGTGGTCACAGGTTGGGATCAAGCAGAATCGTAGTTGAGGAACAAGCCAAAGGTTGGCAACAAGTGGTCACAGGTTGGGATCAAGCAGAATCGTAGTTGAGGAACAAGCCAAAGGTTGGCAACAAGTGGTCACAGGTTGGGATCAAGCAGAATCGTAGTTGAGGAACAAGCCAAAGGTTGGCAACAAGTGGTCACGGGTTGGGATCAAGCAGAATCGTAGTTGAGGAACAAGCCAAAGGTTGGCAACGAGTGGTCACAGGTTGGGATCAAGCAGAATCGTAGTTGAGGAACAAGCCAAAGGTTGGTAACGAGTGGAAGTGAAGATACGGTTGGCAACAGGAGTGAAAAGAGCAAGATATTGGCTGGAGAGAGCACAGAAATCGACAATCGGGAAGTGCAAAGGCATGGCTTAAAGCGGAGTTTCACACAAAAATGGAACTTCTGCTTTTCGGAACACTTCCCCCCTCCAGTGTCACATTTGGCACCTTTCAGGGGGGAGGGGGTGCAGATACCTGTACAATACAGGTGTTTGCACCCACTTCCGGGCATAGACTCCCGTGGGAGCTACGCCACTTCCCGTCCCCCCCTGCTGTCGGCTGGGAGACACACAGGTCCCAGAGACAACAGGGGCCATTCGGATTGCGCAGCGCGACTCGCGCATGCGCAGTAGGGAACCAGGAAGTGAAGCCGCAAGGCTTCACTTCCTGACTCCCTTACCGAAGATGGCAGCGGCAGCACCTGAGGACCGAGGGACGGTTCGGCCTCGGGTACCGACATCGCGGGCGCCCTGGACAGGTAAGTGTCCTTATTTTAAAAGTCAGCAGCTGCAGTATTTGCAGCTGCTGACTTTTGAAAAAAAAAAATTTCGGCGGACCTCCGCTTTAAATAGGAAGTTCATTGGAGGAGCAAAGAGTTCAAGGTTCCCCCAGAAACAAGGTTTAATTCAAGGAATTGTCTAAGGAGCTGTCCAGCATTTCAGGTGACTCAGCAAGAAGAGACATCACCAGACACAGCAGAGGTCGCAGGTTCAGACCCGAGTGCTTACAGTTAGGTTGAAAAAAGACACAAGCCCGTCTTGTTCAACCAAAAGAAAAAAACCCCAAATATACAGAATCTTTTACCTACTGTTTATCCAGAAGTAAAAAAAAAAAAAAAGCCCTATAAGTTGCTTCAGCGGGGGAAAATGGCCAAAGCTAGTTCTTGAGGTAGTCTATTCCACATTTTCACAGCTCTTACTGTAAAGAATCCTTGTGCAGTTTACATCTCGTTTCCTCCGGCCGTAAAGAGTGCCCCCTTGTCTTCTGTAATGACCTGAAAGTGAATAAATCTATACCAGGTTGACTATATGGACCACTTATGTAGATACGAAGGGGTTGATTTACTAAAACTGGAGAGTGCAAAATCTGGTGCAGCTGTGCATGGTAGCCAAATAGCTTCCAACTTCAGCTTGTTCCATTAACCGCTTCAATACAGGGCACTTTCACCCCCTTCCTACCCAGGCCAATTTTCAGCTTTCAGCGCTGTTGCACTCTGAATGACAATTGTGCGGTCATGCCACACTGTACCCATATGAATTTTTTTTTTTCATTTTCTTCACGCAAATAGAGCTTTCTTTTTTTTTTTTTGTTTCTGTCAGAAAATTTTGTAAATAAGTATTCTTTCTCCTTCACTGATGTGCAGCACTGATGAGCACTGATAGGTAGCACTTATGGGCACTGATAGACGCCACTGATGGGCAGTGATAGGTGGCACTTATGGGCACTGAAAGGCAGCACTGATTGGCATAACTGATGGGCACAGATTGGCGTCACTGATGGGCACTGTTGGGGCTGAATTGTAATCAGGGCACTGACGACCAGTGCCCTGACTACCTTTACACGTCTTGTCTGTGAGGTGATACCGCTGAACGGCTCTCCTCTCCACACACTCTGTCAGTCTGAGGCGAAGGGAGCCGATAAACAGCACTTCCTTGTTTACATGTGATCGGCGGTGACTGGACACAGCCAATCACATGGGCTGGGATCGGGGTCGTGCCGTGTCCCAGGAACACGGTGCACCCACACGATCACAGTGCGCCCCCTGCGATCACGGCTAAACTGGACGCCATCATATGACGGCGTCTCAGAACAAGAGCTGCATCGCTCCGCCATCATTTTACTATACAGCGGGTGGCAAGTGGTAAGCTTTGACAAAAAACCTGGAAGTGGATTGGCTACCATGCACAGCTGCACCCTCAAGGGCCAGAAGAAGGAACCACAGCTCATGGATGTGTTGAATGCCAAAATAATTTTACAGAGGCTGCACCTTTGGAACAAAGGAAAGGCGGAGCCACAAGCTAAATATACAATGTATTATTTTTGAGGGAATGGTTTCTGCACAATGCTAATGCAATGGCAGAGCTGCTTTTTGGTTCTGAACAGCATTTGCCTATATGAGTCAATATACAGTGGGGCAAAAAAGTATTTAGTCAGCCACCAATTGTGCAAGTTCTCCCACTTAAAAAGATGAGAGAGGCCTGTAATTGTCATCATAGGTATACCTCAACTATGAGAGACAAAATGTGGAAACAAATCCAGACAATCACATGGTCTGATTTTTGAAAGAATTTTTTTGCAAATTATGGTGGAAAATAAGTATTTGGTCAATATCAAAAGTTCATCTCAATACTTTGTTATATATCCTTTGTTGGCAATGACAGAGGTCAAACGTTTTCTGTAAGTCTTCACAAGGTTGTCACACACTGTTGCTGGTATGTTGGCCCATTCCTCCATGCAGATCTCCTCTACAGCAGTGATGTTTTGGGGCTATCGCTGGGCAACACGGACTTTCAACTCCCTCCAAAGGTTTTCTATGGGGTTGGGATCTGGAGACTGGCTAGGCCACTCCAGGACCTTGAAATGCTTCTTACGAAGCTACTCCTTCGTTGCCCGGGCAGTATGTTTGGGATCATTGTCATGCTGAAAAACCCAGCCACATTTCATCTTCAATGCCCTTGCTGATGGGAAGAGGTTTGCACTCAAAATCTCATGATACCTGGCCCCATTCATTCTTTCATGTACACGGATCAGTCGTCCTGTTCCCTTTGCAGAGAAACAGCCCCAAAGCATGATGTTGCCACCCCCATGCTTCACAGTAGGTATGGTGTTCTTTGGTTGAAATTCAGCATTCTCTCTCCTCCAAACACAACGAGTTGTGTTTCTACCAAACAGTTCTACTTTGGTTTCATCTGACCATATGACATTCTCCCAATCCTCTTCTGGATCATCCAAATGCTCTCTAGCAAACCTCAGACAGGCCCGGACATGTACTGGCTTAAGCAGGGGGACACGTCTGGCACTGCAGGATCTGACTCCCTGGCGGCATAGTGTGTTACTGATGGTAGCCTTTGTTACGTTGGTCCCAGCTCTCTGCAGGTCATTTACTAGGTCCCCCTGTGTGGTTCTGGGATTTTTGCTCACCGTTCTTGTGATCAATTTGACCCCACGGGGTGAGATCTTGCGTGAAGCCCCAGATCGAGGGAGATTATCAGTGGTCTTGTATGTCTTCCATTTTCTAATTATTGCTCCCACAGTTGATTTCTTCACACCAAGCTGCTTGCCTATTGCAGATTCAGTCTTCCCAGCCTGGTGCAGGTCTACAGCTCTTTGGTCTTCACCATAGTAGAGTTTGGAGTGTGACTGTTTGAGGTTGTGGACTGGTGTCTTTTATACTGATAACAAGTTCAAACAGGTGCCATTAATACAGGTAATGAGTGGAGGACAGAGGAGCCTCTTAAAGAAGAAGATACAGGTCTGTGAGAGCCAGAAATCTTGCTTGTTTGTAGGAGACCAAATACTTATTTTCCACCATAATTTGCAAATTATTTTAAAAAAATCAGACAATGTGATTGTCTGGATTTGTTTCCACATTTTGTCTCTCATAGTTGAGGTATACCTATGATGACAATTACAGGCCTCTCTCACCTTTTTAAGTGAAGAACTTGCACAATTGGTGGCTGGCTAAATACTTTTTTGCCCCACTGTAATTGCAAAAGCAACTCAGAAGCAGCTCAAAATTAAATAAGCAGCCCAGAAGCAAGTTAAAGCAACACAATAGCATTCAGTGTTTTACAAGTCTGCCACCCATATAAATGAGCCCGAATATTGCAATAGCTACGTGGCAAGCACTTCCAGATGGCAGCACTAGTGTTGTCAGTTCAAACCCCCAACCACGTCCCTCCCTGCCTAGAGGTTGCATGTTCTCTCTGTACCTGCGTCGGTTTTCTCTGGGTACTCCGGTTTCCTCCCACACTCCAAACATGCTGGTAGGTTAATTGGCTCCTGTCTAAATTAGCATTATGTGGATGTACAGTATGTGATTTAGGGACCTTAGATGGTAAGCTCCTTGAGGGCAGAGACTAATGTATATGTACAGCCCGGGCCAAAAGTTTTGAAAATGACACAAATATTAATCTTCATAAAGTCTGCTGCTTCAGTGTTTTTAGATCTTTGTGTCAGATGTTACTTTGGTATACTGAAGTATAATTACAAGCATTTCATAAAGGTCAAAGGCTTTTATTGACAATGACATGAAGTTTATGCAAAGAGTCAATATTTGCAGTGTTGACCCTTCTTTTTCAAGACCTTTGCAATTCCCCCTGGCATGCTGTCACTCAACTTCTGGGCCACATCCTGACTGATGGCAGCCCATTCTTCCATAATCAATGCTTGGAGTTTGTCAGAATTTGTGGGGTTTTTTTTTTTTTTTTTCACATGCCTTTTGAGGATTGGTTCTCAATGGGATTAAGGTCTGGGGAGTTTCCTGGCCATGGACCCAAAATTTCCATGTTTTGTTCCCCAAGCCACTTAGTTATCACTTATGGCAAGGTGCTCCATTATGCTGGAAAAGGCATTGTTCCTCACCAAACTGTTCTTGGATGGTTAGGAGAAGTTGCTCTCGGAGGATGTTTTTGTACCATTCTTTATTCATGGCGGTGTTCTTACACAAAATTGTGAGTGACCCCACTCCCTTCGCTGAGAAGCAACCCCACACATGAATGGTCTCAGGATGCTTTACTGTTGGGATGACACAGGCCTGATGGTAGCGCTCACCTTTTCTTCTCCGGACAAGGTTTTTTCTGGATGCCCCAAACAATCGGAAAGGGGATTCATCCAAGAAAATGACTTTACGCCAGTCCTCAGCAGTCCAATCCCTGTACCTTTTGCAGAATATCAGTCTGTCCCTGTTTTTCCTGGAGAGAAGTGGCTTCTTTGCTGTCCTTCCTGATACCAGGCCATCCGCCAAAAGTCTTCTCCTCACTGTGGGTGGAGATGTCCTCACACCTGTCTGCTGCCATTCCTGAGCAAGCTCTGCACTGGTGGTGCCCCGATCCCGCAGCTGAAACAACTGTAGGAGACGGTCCTGGCGCTTGCTGGACTTTTTTAGGCGCCCTGAAGACTTCTTCACAAATGCAGTGGAAATGTTTTTTATGGGATTAAGTTCATTTTCATGGCAAAGAGGGACTTTGTAATTAATTGCAATTCATCTGATCACTCTTCATAACATTCTGGAGTATATGCAAATTGCCATCATAAAAACTGAGGCAGCAGACTTTGTGAAAATTAATATTTGTGTCATTCTCAAAACTTTTGGCCCACGGCTGTATATGTATGCAAAGTAATGCATTAGGTGTCAGCGCTTTATAAATACCTGAAATAAATAATAGTGTCCAGTAGGTTCCTTGTGTGTGCGCATATACAGAAACTTTACAACAGACCTTGTCCGTCTCGCCTCTCTTCCTCCGTTTCCTGTAGGGGACCTCCCACCCGCTTTTCCATTATGTGAATCCCTGTGTGGTTACTTGTGATTTCCTCCAAGTTATAATAATTATAGCTGAAACTTCTCTTATTATTCAGTTCAATCCAAACACTGATCTTTAACAATGTACTGCAGTCTCTTTAATGTTTTTTTTTTTTTTACAACGTTCAATTGAAGGAAACCAGGCTGTAAGCCATCATCATCAACATCATCAACGTGTTTTAAGGCCCATATTTTTAGTATATGCGTTGTATACATTTACAAACTACAGGTATATACTGAAACTTTTTTTTTTTTTTAATCATGAACAATGATAACTTTATTTATAATGGCTTAAACTCTTTCGTATATTTATCTACACAGTCATTTAAATATTACAGATTCCCTTTAAGAATTAGAAGGGAAGAATACAAATGCTTTGCTGAATAAAGCCGATAATGGTTGTGGTTGATCCTCTTATCTCTCTTGAAATTTCCTGGCCTCTAATAACATGGAACGCCACCATACTCCAAGTAGTCATAGACCATGAGATCTAAGATGCCCAGGCTTAAAGTGGTTGTAAAACCCTTATATATACCCAATGAAGTGACTGGCCTCGGGTGAAACACAGAGATGAAACAAATCCTCCTACAGAAGTTGTACCTGTTTATCTGCAGTCTTCTCTTCTCTGCAGCTGTTCAAAGTCTAGAATTAATACAGCTTGTCTAAGCTGTCAGAAAGCAAGGGGCAGGAGCTGAAGTTACACTCTGCAGAGCTCAGTGAGAGCTGATTGGAGGGGAGGGGAGAGGAGGGAAGGGACTCCCCCCCCCCCCCCCTTCACTCAGCACACAGTGTAGTAATATGTCCAAACCATTGTGACTGATATGCTTTGATATGCTCTGCCATTTCAGTATACAAGATAGCTTAAATCTGCAACTATAAAAGAATGCTTAGAAAGATGTTTGCACAAGTACTGTGCTCTATATACATCATTGTGGGTTGGTAGGCTATGGGACAGGATGCATGACTTATGACTCTTAACCAGATGGCCTGTTGACCCATGTTAACTCATAATGTATCCTAAAGGGTCACTGACTTGTATAACCATATAACTATATATTTCTATACAATTACATCATTTACTAACCACTCCCCCCTCCCCTCTTTCTATTGGTATGTTGAACCATATATAAAGTGTAACACACCTAATAAAGGCAGACATTTTACGAATGCATAACTTGCTTCTCGTTTCATGGTGTCTCCAGATATCTGATGGCCCTGTTGGTGTACCTAATAGA
Source organism: Aquarana catesbeiana (assembly GCF_042186555.1). Taxonomy (NCBI): domain Eukaryota; kingdom Metazoa; phylum Chordata; class Amphibia; order Anura; family Ranidae; genus Aquarana; species Aquarana catesbeiana. The sequence continues at coordinate 953,913,115 of NC_133324.1, forward strand.
CGGGTGGTTCTCAAGAATACCTACTATTTCCTTTCACACAGTTACAGAGCTGAGGTTGTCAATTACAGGCTACGTGTTGAAGCTCCCTCCCCGTCACTATTTTTCTCTTGGTGTTAGGAAAAAATGTCAGAAGTGATTCATGCATATAGCAGAGGAAGGAGGCAGCAGACAGAAATAACACTTAGTGCTTTGGATTGAGACAAGTACACAATAGACAGGGATATGCTTTGTTTATGTTATTTCATGCTTGAGGTTTACAACCACTTTAAGAACATGTGATGCAGCTTTTTTGTCATAAGCACCATTTTTCTTTTCAATAATATAATTTGGTAATGCTAACACACCATATTGATTCATTGGAAGTAGAACCTGAGGGGTCCCCTCGTGATGGCAGTGTATGGTTCATTAGGCTTTGTATGTGACAATGGTATCAAAACTGTTTGATGAACTTACTAGGAGATTACTATTTCTTGTACAACTCTTTAGTGAAAATGGCAGAGCACTGGCTAACAAGCAACCAGTTCTAGTTAAAACTGGATCTGGCAGCCTTATAATAAAGATTGGACAGGTCTCATTATTTGTCCAGATGCAGCAAAAGTTTATTTGTATCACCTCCTCTGATACTCCTCATTGTAGCGATATATAAGGACATCTCATGGTTCCACCTGGAGAAAAGTTTAGTTGGGAATCCATTTGACCTCTGTTCCCTACCCCATCTCACCACCCCTCCATACCTATTTATGTCAGGTTTACCGACACCACTTGCATCATATCCTGGGATATAACCAGTGCCAGCAGACCCTATCTTTTCTCACAACCTTTAAAAACAATTCCGAATATTTCCTGAAGTTTAGTCATTGACACACCTAGAAAGAGTGGAGGATTTGCTTTCCCCCCCGGGTACAGCCACTGAGCGTGCTTTATGAGTTCAGGCTCCTTCTAACAAAATAGGCAATTCTTCCCACTAATTCCCAATGATAGGGGCTACTAATTCTACTTCACATTATTATCGGGTGTTTGTGGGAGGAAGAATTCCCCTTACACTGGTAGTCAATGGGAAGAAGAATGCCTCCTTTCACTGAAAGTCACTGGGGGGGGGGGGTTTGGTGGGTAGGGACAGCCCCTGACCTTGGTGGTCAGTGAGAAAAAGGATGCCCTTTACATTGGTGGTCAGTGGGAGGTATAATGCCCCTTACATTTATGGTCAATGGCAGGAAGAATGTTCCATACATTGGTAGTCCCTAGAAGGAAGAATGTCCCTTACATTGGTGGTCAGAGGGAGGAATAATGCCCCTTACATTTGTGGTCATTGGAAGGAAGAATATCCCTCCCAGTGGGTGGTATAATGCCCCTTGCATTGGAGATTGGGGGAAGGAAGAATGCCCTTTATATTGGTGGTCAGTGGAAGGTATAATGCCCCTTAAATTGGAGGTTGGGGGAAGGAAGAATGCCCTTTACATTGGTGGTCAGTGGAAGGTATAATGCCCCTTACATTGGAGGTTGGGGGAAGGAAGAATGCCCTTTACATTGGTGGTCAGTGGGAGGTATAATGCCCCTTAGATTGGAGGTTTGGAGGGGAAGAAAAAATACCCCTTACATTGATGGTCAGTGGCAGAAAGCCCTACATTGGTGATCAGTGGGTGGAAAAAGAAGAAGTGTTGGATTCAGTTCTTGGGCTCCAAGGGCTGATCACTCGGTTTTCAGTCCGCTCTGAGCAGAGTGGTGACTGTCAATCATCACTCTCTGCTCTGCCCCTCCAGCACTCATTGGAGTGCCAGACTGGGGAGGGGGCGGAAGTGGCTGGGGAGGGCTCTCAGCAGCACTCTGAGAGGATGAGCTGGCTGCCGGTCAGGCATCTGGGGGGATCCCGACATTATTGTTGGGATCCTTCTAGAGCCTGAAACGGCTCTGTGATATCAGCCAACGGCACTTGCTTTTGCTCTCCTGTGACCCAGAAAAGAAGTATGGCCAAACTTCTCTCTTAAACTGTGGGTCAGTAGGAGGAAGAATGCCCCTTACATTGGTGGTCAGTGGGAAGAAGAAAGCCCCTTATATTGTTGGTCATTTGGAAGAATGCTCCTTACATCGGTGGTCAGTGGGAAGAATGCTTCATACATCGGTGGTCAGTGGGAAGAATGCTCCTTACATCGGAGGTCAGTGGGAAGAATGCTCCTTACATCGGTGGTCAGTGGGAAGAATGCTTCATACATCGGTGGTCAGTGGGAAGAATGCTCCTTACATCGGTGGTCAGTGGGAAGAATGCTCCTGCCATTGATGAAGAATATCCCTTACATTGGTGACCATTGGAAGGAAGAATATCCCTTACACTGGTGGCCACTGGAAGGAAGAATATCCCTTACATTGGTGGACAGTGGGAAGAATGCTCTCTTAAAGTGGTTGTATACCCTTTTTTAATTTTTACCTACAGGTAAGCCTATAATAAGGCTTACCTGTAGGTAAAATGAATATCACCTAAACTTGTACACTTTAGGAAATATTCACTTTGCATGCAGCCGCTGACGTTAGTGGCACATGCGCTGTGAATGCCCGGCTGAAGGTCCGGCAGACGCTGCCAGACCTTGCTGGGAAAAATACTCCCATGCGCATGCGCGGGAGTGATGTAATCGCAGCTCTGGCCACTCACAATGCCGGAGCTGCAAACCTGGAAGAAACGCAGAGCGCAAAATGTCAGCTCCCTCGCCGTAGACCGGGCTGCGATACTGGGACCTCGTTCAAAGGTAAGTATTTCATAATGAGCTAGTATGCAGTGCACACTAGCTCATTATGCCTTTGCAAGGTTTTTTTTTTTTCTTTTTTTCTTTTTTGACATGTGCGGGTATACAACTGCTTTAAATTGGTGGTCAGTGGGAGGAGGAATGGAGGAATGCCTCTTACATCAGTGGTCAGTTGAACAAAGGATGCTCCTTACCTTGCCAGTGGGATGAAGAATGTCCCTTTAAATTGCTAGTCAGTTTGAGAAAGGATGCCCCTTACATTAGTGAACAGTGAGATTCAGAGAGTACCTCTATAGCTATGAATGATCCCCCCCCCCCCCGGCCCCAATAGGCGGTTGTACAGTAGAATATGACCATCATGAGGATGAGAAGCGGGATGGAGGTGGAGAATGAACCCCAGCAGAATGTTTGAGCCCACCTGGGTGATTAATAAGCACAAAGTCATGTGACCCGCTTCCCAGCTACAGCTCGTTAGTCCTCAGTGTGCGTGAAATGAAGAAATACATATTAAATTATGGAAATGTGATTGTACCTGACCTGCGGGAGCTGAGTTTATAAACTGTAATATTTTCTGCATCTGCAGAGTATAAGTGGAAGGAGGATGAGAGAGAAATTCAGAGAGATGGTGGGGGTCAGCGGCAGGACACAGGGAATTATGGGGGATGATTACAGATAATGGCGCATACGCTGAAGGAAAGTCATACAGAAAGATTTCTAATAAGCCATTTATCATTGTGTACAAGATTGTGTCACCCTCAGTACACCAAGATCTCTCCATTCATCTTTTGCTACTACCAACTATGCTTTTTCTTTCATAATAAAAGAAAGCAAAATATCTACACATTCATTCCTATTTCTGTTTTATTACATTTACCAGGGAACCTATTGTAGTCCCATTTACAGAAAGTAGAGAGAGATGTCCTCATCGGTCTGTAACTTTCACTGTTCAGTAGATGGAGGCAGGGAGGTGACCTAGCTGCGTTAAGGAAAAGTCAGGTCACCAACCTAGCTGTGGGACAGTGCAGGAACAGAAATACATATTCTTTGGCTAGGAAATCAGCTCTTATATATGTATTCCATTCCTGTATTTGGGTTTCTACCTGGATTTCAACTTTAACCTAAGGCCTTTAACATATACTTAAACTTTACATGCAGTATCAGGAGCACCTGAGCTCCTTCCTACCCATCTCTCACTCCCTCCCAGGTCTTCTTCCTGTGCACTCTTCCTCCCTGCCGACCTCTCACTTCTTCCCAGGTCTTCTCCTTGTCTGCTCCTCCTCTCTGCCCACCTCTCACTCCTTCTCAAGTCTTATTCTTGTCCACTCCTCCTCCTCCCTGCCCACCTCACACTCCTTCTCAAGTCTTCTTCTTGCTTACGCCTCTTCCCTGCCCACCTCTCACTCCTTCTCAGGTCTTCTTCCTGTGCACTCCTCCTCCCTGCTCACCTTTCACTCCTTCCCAGGTCTGCTTCCTGTCTGCTTCTCCTCCCTGCTCACCTGTCACTCCTTCTCAAGTCTTCTTCTTGTCCGCTCCTCCTCCCTGCCCACCACTCATTCCATCCCAAGTCATCTTATTGTCCACTCCTCCCTGTCCACCTCTCACTCCTCACGTTTTCTTCCTGTCGTCTGACTTTCCACTCCCCTTCCTGCCCACCTCTCACTCCATCCCAAGTCTGCTTCCTGTCCACTCCTCCTCCCTGTTTATCTGTCACTCCTTCTGCAGTCTTCTTGTCTGCTCCACCTCCCTGCCCATCACTCCTTCTCTGATCTTCTTCTTGTCCACTCCTCCTCCCTGCCCACCTCTCACTCCTTCTCTGATCTTCTTCTTGTCCACTCCTCCTCCCTGCCCACCTCTCACTCCTTCCCAGGTCTGCTTCCTGTCGACTCCTCCTCCCTGTTTATCTGTCACTCCTTCTCCAGTCTTCTTGTCTGCTCCTCCTCACTGCCCACCTCTCACTCCTTCTCTGATCTTCTTCGTGTCCACTCCTTCCCCCTGCAGCGGTGGCCTATCCATTAGGTCCATGGGGGGGGGGGGGGGGGTTTAAACACATGATTAGAGCCAGAGGCTCTAATATGTTTCAAAAAAGGGTGGGCTTGGGGCGCAGAGGACTGAATATTTGCTATTGTAACACTGAATCTCCTCCCGGTCAATCAGGAAGTGGGTCATGAGACCCGTCACCCGATTGGCCGAAAGGAGATCTGATCTGATTGGTTGGCAGGAGAAGGAGGGAGGAGATGCACGGTGTACAGAGGAGAGGAGGGAGGAGACGCAGGGAAATCGAGAAAACAAGCAGCCTGCAGAGAAGCCGCCACCTCCCGCTGCGAGATGCGGTAGGTCTGGGTCCCCGACCCCCCCTAAATAAAAAATACACCATCCGCCACTGTCACCCTGTCCACCGCTCACTCCTTTCCAGGTCTTCTACCTGTGCACTCCTCCTCCCTGCCCACCTTTCACTCCTTCCCAGGTCTGCTTCCTGTCTGCTCATTCTCCCTGCTCACCTGTCACTCCTTCTCAAGTCCTCAAGTCTTCTTCTTGTCCACTCCTCCTCCCTGCCAACCTCTCACTCCTTCTCACGTCTTCTTCCTGTCCGTTCCTACCTGCCCACCTCTCACTCCTTCTCAAGTCTTCTTCTTGTTCGCTCCTCCTCCCTGCCCACCTCTCACACCTTCTTAAAGCAGTTGTAAAACCCGCTTGGTCATTTTTACCTACAGGTAATCCTATAATAAAGCTTACCTGTAGGTAAAATGAGTATCTCCTAAACATGCACCGTTTAGGAGATATTCAACCCTGCATGCAGCCAGTGACATCACATGCGCTCTGAAGGTCCGGCATACCTTGCCGGAACTTCAGAGATTCGTGCTGGAACCGAGGACTCCCACGCTTTAGCGCGGGAGTGATGTCATTGCGGCTCCGGACAATCGCATAGCCGGAGCACACAAACCCAGAAGAAAGACAGGGGGAACTTGTCAGCCCTCTCAGCGGTGATATTACAGCGCTAGAGGGCTTAGTTCCAAGGTGAATATTTCATAATGTGCTAGTATGTGATGCATACTAACATATTATGCCACTGACTTGCAGGGTTTTTTCTTTTTTTGCTATGTCCGCGGTTTACAACTGCTTCCCCTCCCTGCCCACCTTTCACTCCTTCTCAGGTCTCCTTGTCATCTCCTCCTCCCTGCCCACCTCTCACTCCTTCCCAGTTCTTCTTGTCTTTTCTCTGCCGAACTCACATTTCTTGCTCTCCTCTTTTTCCTACCCACTCCTCCTCCCTGCCTACCTCTCATCTCTTCCCACCTCTTCTTCCTGCCTGCTCCTCCTACTTTCCTTCCCCTTTTACCTTTTACCCTCCCATCACTCCTTCCTGACCTCTTCCTACTGCCTTCTTGTACACTGCTCCTCCCTACTCAATATTTTTTGTCTCCCTCTCCTCCTTGCCCAATTGTTCTTCTAGACTGACGCTCCACCTCTTCTTCCTACCCACCCTTCCTCCTGTACCATCTTCTTCCATTCCTACTACTACTCTCTGCCCACCACTCTTTCCTCCCTGCCTCTTCTGCCTTTCTTACAAGCATGCTGTTTCATGGAATGTGGCATCCTTGACATGTCTCTGGGTTATTGCCTTTGGTGAAATGACTACTGAATGTCTAAGGGCCTATTCACACTAGAAAGTAGCGCAATGTATAGAAAACAAAACATTTTACTGCATTCTTTGCCAGCACCCTGGTGCGCTATGGTGTGTTCCGTGCAGTTGCGTTTTGACCATGTGCTGTGGTGCTAACTAAAATGGTAGAGCAATGGGCCAACACGTGTAAGGTACATTGTTGCATACTGTTGTAATGGATGTGTTTGTCACGTTACCACAAAGTAGATGGTGTGATCAGGCCGATTGGGATTCGCTCTGGGATTGATCAAGCAGATAAAGTAACGGCAGATAATTTCACTGAGCACTCTTTTCTTTTGCTAAACTACTATCCTTCGTAGTATATATCCTGACTTTTTAGTGCTGCATATGAACTTGTACTGTATTTTTCTAATATTTTAGCAATGGCATGGCTTTTCTCCGGTTGGGTTTCCTGAAAGTGTCACTAATAGTCTAATAGCCCACTTATAGTCTTCACTGGATATTTGACAATGCAAAACAGCAACCAGGGAACAAGGACAGAGGGTTGTCACCCTGTGTGTTGCATTAGCTATTTTAATCATTTTCTTATAGCATACAAGTATGGATAACACATTTTGGTTACCATTTATTGTTTTTAGAAGATAGGCTTCCCCTATTCATAAGCTAATGAACCTGTTTGACTGGTTCATGAAGCTCATGTAACATGAAGTGATGTTTGGCAGGAAGTAAGGGGAGGGAACAAGGGACTTGAACTCAGCCATGTGCTGAAGACAAAGAGAAGTCCTTTTAGTGGACTCCGAGGAGCAGTCTTGAAGAGAAGACAGCTCCATAATAAAGAAGGAAGGGGCCTCCAAAATCACATAGCAACAAAATAAGTCTGTGCAAGGAGGTAACATTAACCTGGGGATGACACTAAATCTACAGAATAACCCAAGTTAAGTAACTGTTTAGTGAATCCCTATCACATACATTGCCCATGCTACTTTGCTAGGAAAGATAGATAGCTTGTGCATGTGTATATTATGTGCATATTTTGTATTATGCTGTATGTCGTGTATTGTTTTCCTAACATTGTAGTTTATGTGAGTACAGCATTTTTGTTTAGTAAAGCACATTAATACACCAGAGGTTTTTATTATATTCTTCCTTCCGCAAAGTAATCTTAAAAGACAAAGCAAAAAAGCCTGAACAAGGGCCTTCATGGCAGGATCACCAGGGACAACTTTAATGAAAGCTGCAGATGAAAAAAACTCTGAAAATGACTTGCAAAATTACACCGATATGTTAAAGCAACCTCCAGCCTTCCCTTCAGTCTTGCACAGTGGTACAGGCTCTTCTCCTCTACTGAAATTGCTTACTCTGATTTCACTGCACACTGTGAGCTTCACTAGTATGTTGTTTTGAAGAGAAAGGGAGGACCAGGGAGAGCAAAAATATGAGCAGATTAAACTTCAGCTTTAAGAGGAGATTTAGAATAGGGACCAGTTTCCCCACTAATTGCGTCACAACACACATGACTTCATCAAGTCCCTTGGATCTTATTGAAATTATTGGATCTGCAGATGTGGCTTTGATTGCTGTCCCCGCCGGGATGGCTCGTCGGTGCTCCCCGACACGGAAAGGCCTCTGTATCCCGTCCCTAGGGACAGAGGCATTTCCTCAGCAGCGCTGACGCGCACGCACCCGACGTCCTGTCCCACGCCTGCGCATTAGGGACCTTCCACTCTTCCCCCATCAGGCTGCTTCCTCTCCGTGTGGGCGGCCTCCGTCGACGGATGACGTCACCGCGCCCACTGACGCAATGGCGCCGGCCGCCGCTCAGGCCGAGGAACCACAATGGGCGGACATCACACTGTTTGTACACACAGCTGATGTCTCCCTTGGCTAGCATGCTCTGGTCTGTTTTGCAATTAGTTACATTAACATCCTCTGAGCTTACTCCGCCCTTCAAACCAGTGATTGGCCTGTAAACTCCACACCATACAGAGTATTTAGTACCAACATGATACACACTCTCCTCTGCTACACAGCCAAGAGAAGCGTGTTTTCCCTGCATGATATGCTCACATTGTGAAACATCAGAGACCAGGTATGTAATCTCAACCTTGTCTGCTATACACATGGTTCATTCCCTCACACATCTTGCTGTGTGATGATACAGACCTTCAAAACAAAACAAAACCCCTTTGTATACAAGGGTCTACCAGCTTAACGTCTCTATTGTGAGATGTACACTTTTTTACCCCCCTTTTTTTCTTTAACCTTGTAGATGTGTGTGCAGTCCGCCCAGCATTAGTGGTTCTTGTGAGCCCTGGCCTGCCGCCTCGGTGGGGATTAACATCAGAGCCATAATCTGCAAAGTACTCCAAACTTTCCCCTTCTGGTTTCACCCATTCAATCACACCCAGTACCTGGATTTTTGATCAGCCAATGTAACCCTCTGGATTTAAGGAAGTGGGAGTCCTTCTCTTGGTATATTTGTGTATAATACATATGCTGAAGAGTCGATTGTTCTGTGAGTACATTTATATACATATGCTTGTTCAGTCTGAGACCTTGTTCTGTCTATATGCCTTGTCTGTAATATAACAGTCTCTCATACTTTAAGATATAATGGTTTTATACCCTATGTTGGTGCTAAATACATTTACTGACATATACCCATATACATATATATATCCCCTTTTCTTTTTTCTAGAAAAATATCAAAACTGCTCCCCTGAAACTCCTGAAGAAGGAAATACATATTATAGAGGGAACTGAGTCTCTCTATATTCCGAAACATGTAGAGTATTCTGTGTTGCCGTATTCTCACCCCTTAGCAGTTTGACTACAATTGTTCATTGTCTCTTCCACTTTTGTGATTTTATATCATAGATATTTGTGTATATTTTGTATTCAATAAACTTTTGTTATAAATTTTTAACAATATTTGTGTATTTGACACTTGCACCATCCATCCATTTCCCGGTGACACACTGCCCATACTATCCCCCTTGGGGCACATTTCTCCTTTGGTTTCTCTCCTTACATGGGATGTGGCAGTGATTCCTGGGAAAGCTCTAACACTGGCTCCCTTCCAAACTAGTGTTTTCATATATATTTGGGTAGCAAATACCCACGTGGCCCCCCCATTGTGTTGGGAACCAACGTTTTTGAGCCCTACTATTTCTTCCCTAAATATCATTCACTATATTTATTGGGCATTTTGAGACTGTTTTCTTTCTTTTTTACTTTTCCCCTTTTACTCTTTTTTCCTCTCTTGCCATTCTTTTTCGCTCTTTTGAGGAAAATGGCAGAACTATATAGCCAATCATGGGACATTTTTGTAACTAAACTCCAGCAAGACTATGGCCAGAACGAGTCTCGTGAATTAGAACTAAGCTTTTTGTTCTCCAACCTAACTAAATGGCTGGAGAAAAAAAATCGCTGACCTACTGGCATATCCAAAGCTTCAAAGATTATATCAAAGATGACTTAAATCCTCTAGGACTACGAGTCCAAATTTTTCCATCATTCGACAATATAAGTGCTACGTTTAAAACTGCTTGGGAACAAAACCTTAAAGCATGCTCTGTGGGAATGATGAAACTATTAATGGAGGAATATCAAAGACATATGACGGAAATAGATGTAACTATAGATCAAATATACTCTAAAATCAAACCCCTAGAGGCCCATCCCTCCTTCTCAAAACTAAATGAAAAATTAAAAACCCACATCGAACTCTTTAACAAAAACATTCTTTTGAAGAAAGAGAACAAACTCCTCAGAGATAAACAAGCGTTTGAGGAGGGAAGGGCCTATAGATGGGTCCAAATATCAGGGAATAGAAGTACCAAATGGAACTCAAGACCCTATCACAAAAACATAGACACATCTGATTCCTCCTCCACATCATCTAACTCCCAGTCCGCATACAGACAGCCCGCACGTAACAGGAAACCTAAAAGACGCCAGGAAGGTGACCACCCCATAGGCAATGACAGGAAAAAAACATTTCCCAAATCACAACCTCGGACTCTCCGAGGAGGTGACCAAAATCCCATGACGAATCTACCACTATCTGCGAATGATTCTAACATACCTCCATCAGTGGAAACTCCCTCACTAACATCCTCGGGTAGGATCCCATCAATATTTTTCCCAAAAAACCAGGGCAACCCCCAAATACCTCTGAACCCATGACCACTGTAGCTGCACCACTGGCTCTGGATGTGGTGAATTTATCTTCATATATTCCTACTCCGGAAGAAATTCTAGTACTTTCAAAAGGTCTCACCTTCTGTCCCAGCAATAAATTAGACAAATTCACAGTCATTAAAGATTTACATTTATATACGCGCAAACTATTACTAAAAAGCATGTTCGACAAGCACAAACATGACTATGAAGGCTGCCGCACCTTTAGTGAGCGACAAGCCCTTGATAATCTCAAATCTTTATTGCAAGAAAGTGAGACCCCAGATCTAATCTACACCTTAGACTTGGAATCTCTCTTGGAAGAAAATGGAGACACACGCATTACAACCAAAAAATCGTCTTTAAAGAAAGCTTCCTCTATATACCCAGCTCCCAGTTCAAATCATGGAGTAGCAACCTTTTTGCAAATGATATCTCAGGAGATAAAATCGCTTAAATCCACATCCTTCCATACCCCCAATTTGACTAAAAACGAAAGAACAGCTTTACACAGTCTCTCCAAGAACCATAACATCACTATCAAACCAAGTGACAAAGGGGGAAATATTGTCCTGATGGACAACGACCTCTACAAAAAAATGTGTCTCAAAATTCTCAGAAACCGGGACTGGTACCGCCCAGTAGGCACCGATATTCTCGAGGCCTTCAATAAGAAATTCTATACATTTGCAGATGAGGCCTTCCAGAATAATATTATTTCCAAACAAACTTGGGAGTTCATTCGAACCCCCTACCCCCGCGTACCAACATTTTACGCACTTCCCAAATTACATAAAAACCTGAATGACCCCCCAGGGAGACCAATTCTCTCTGGGAATGGTTCAATCATGGAAAATTTATCCAGACTCATAGGCGAACATATCAGACCATTTGTTTTGACCATTCCTTCTTATATTAGAGATACGATCCATCTTCTCCAGATCCTGCAGGACGTTCAAATCCCAAGCCAATGCACTCTTGTAACCATCGATGTAGAGGCCCTTTACAGCTCTATCCCTCACTGTAAAGGGCTGGCCTGCATCCGGAGGGTCTTATCACAAACCAGTCACCATGAGACTTCATTTAACGAATTTATACTTGATTCCTTGGATTTCATACTCAATCACAACATTTTCTCCTTTGACGGTGGACTTTTCCTCCAGGTGCAGGGCGTAGCCAGGGGCACCTCTTGTGCCCCTGGCTACGCCAACCTATACCTGGGGGAGTGGGGAAAAAAACCATATTTAACGATGGGGATCTCTCTATGTACCTGTGCCACGTTCTCATGTGGCACAGGTACATAGATGACATCTTCATCGTATGGGATGGCACCCAATCTCTTCTGAACGAATGCCTGCGAGCGTTAAACAAAAATCTGTTTAATCTCAAATTCACCATGACCTCTGATAAGAATACCATTACGTTTTTGGATATCAAAATTTCAATCGACTAATCCAATGTACTTTCTTCCAAACAATTTAGGAAACCTACCGCCGGTAATACAGTACTCCACTCTTCCAGCTTTCACCCCAAACCCCTAATAAATTCAATCCCGTATGGAGAATACCTGAGAATAAAACGGAACTGTTAAAACCAGTCAGATTTCAAACACGAGGCCAATAAACTAAAGCGCCGACTATTACAACATGGATATAGCCACAAATGCCTGAAAAGAGCTTTTAAACGTGCTAATCAAAAAGATAGACGTCAATTACTAACTCCCAAACCAAAACCCACTACTGATGTCCCTGCTAGAATAATTACAACCTATACAAATGATCATAATAAAATCAGGCAGATTTGCCAAAAATACTGGCATTTTTTAACTTCAGATCCTACTATAGGCCCCCTGGTACCTCCCAGACCTCCAATCACATATAGACGCGCTACCTCTGTAGGCGACTTATTAGTCAAAAGTGAGTACAAAGGACAAGACAGAGGTGATCCCTGTACTGCGGTAGGCACATTCCAATGTGGATCATGTGCCTACTGTAGGTACATGGACACACGCAAAAATATATGTCTACCAAACGGCAAACGTTTCGTGCCGAAACACTTTGCAAACTGTCAAACAACAGGAGTGGTGTATCTACTAACATGCCATTGCAATTGCTACTATGTGGGGAAAACCTTACAAAAATTGTGGCAACGCATTTATCGTCACCTCAGGGCGATGCAATCTGCCGATCCAGATCTCCCCCTAGGCAGAAATGTAGCCCAGGTACATGGTGGCACATGTCCCAAGATTTCGGTGCTGATCCTGGATCGCGTGCATCCGAGTTCCCGTGGAGGGGACCTTAACAAGATTCTCCTACAACGGGAACTCCGCTGGATATCCAATCTTGATGCGACAATGCCACCAGGCCTAAATGAGGCCTTTAATTTAAAACCCTTTCTTCCTGGCTTCTCTACAGGTGGCTATGACAAGGAATTATAGTATAATGGCTTGTCACATTAAGCTATCCTGTCTCATCTCGTCCTGCCACTTGGTTATTCAATATCTTGCATTTTCTGCCCGTATTTATAAATTTTGTTTTCCTGTTTTAATATTTTTATGCCTGACGCAGGTAATATATGCCGGGTTGATGTATTAATTCTTTGTCCCATCACTCCAACTTTCTTTTATTCTCATTATGTTTCTCATTAGTCTGAATGTTGGGTTTATATTGATGTCTTTCAAATATAATTCATTGCTTTTATGGTCAAAAATAGAATGTGTTCACTATAATAATCTTTACTTAAACCTATTTGCCTATCTTCAATGCATTTTTACACTGTAATATCCAGAAAATTTACATATGTCTGTGTTTTTCCAGGGATGACTATTTTCTGTATTGTAAAGATGGAACTCCCACTTCTGAATAGTCCGGAATTGGCCAATTTAATCCCACCAAAAGTAACTAAACCAACGAAATTATTGGATCTGCAGATGTGGCTTTGATTGCTGTCCCTGCCGGGATGGCTTGTCGGTGCTCCCCGACATGGAAAGGCCTCTGTATCCCGTCCCTGGGGACAGAGGCATTTCCTCAGCAGTGCTGATGCGCACCTGCCCAACGTCCTGTCCTGCGCCTGCGCATTAGGGACCTTCCACTCTTCCCCCATCAGGCTGCTTCCTCTCCGTGTCGGCGGCCTCCGTCGACGGATGACGTCACCGCGCCCACTGACGCGCTGGCGCCGGCCGCCGCTCAGGCCGAGGAACCACAATGGGCGGATGTCACACTGTTTGTACACACAGCTGATGTCTCCCTTGGCTAGCACGCTCTGGTCTGTTTTGCAATTTGTTACATTACCATCCTCTGAGCTTACTCCGCCCTTCAAACCAGTGATTGGCCTGTAAACTCCACACCCCACACCATACAGAGTATTTAGTACCAACATGATACACACTCTCCTCTGCTACACAGCCAAGAGAAGCGTGTTTTCCCTGCATGATATGCTCACATTGTGAAACATCAGAAACCAGGTATGTAATCTCAACCTTGTCTGCTATACACATGGTTCATTCCCTCACACATCTTGCTGTGTGATGATACAGACCTTCAAAACAAAACAAAACCCCTTTGTATACAAGGGTCTACTAGCTTAATGTCTCTATTGTGAGATGTATACTTTTTTACCCCCCTTTTTTTCTTTAACCTTGTAGATGTGTGTGCAGTCCGCCCAGCATTAGTGGTTCTTGTGAGCCCTGGCCTGCCGCCTCGGTGGGGATTAACATCAGAGCCATAATCTGCAAAGTACTCCAAACTTTCCCCTTCTGGTTTCACCCATTCAATCACATCCAGTACCTGGATTTTTGATCAGCCAATGTAACCCTCTGAATTTAAGGAAGTGGGAGTCCTTCTCTTGGTATATTTGTGTATAATACATATGCTGAAGAGTCGATTGTTCTGTGAGTACATTTATATAAATATGCTTGTTCAGTCTGAGACCTTGTTCTGTCTATATGCCTTGTCTGTAATATAACAGTCTCTCATACTTTAAGATATAATGGTTTTATACCCTATGTTGGTGCTAAATACATTTACTGACATATACCCATATACATATATATATCCCCTTTTCTTTTTTCTAGAAAAATATCAAAACTGCCCCCCTGAAACTCCTGAAGAAGGAAATACATATTATAGAGGGAACTGAGTCTCTCTATATTCCAAAACATGTAGAGTATTCTGTGTTGCCGTATTCTCACCCCAGCGAGTTATTTTTGAATTTGCTGGAATGACATACCAAAGCACCTTAGCAGTTTGACTACAATTGTTCATTGTCTCTTCCACTTTTGTGATTTTATATCATAGATATTTGTGTATATTTTGTATTCAATAAACTTTTGTTATAAATTTTTAACAACATTTGTGTATTTGACACTTGCACCATCCATCCATTTCCCGGTGACACACTGCCCATACTATCCCCCTTGGGGCACATTTCTCCTTTGGTTTCTGAAGAGAAAGGGAGGACCAGGGAGAGCAAAAATATGAGCAGATTAAACTTCAGCTTTAAGAGGAGATTTAGAATAGGGACCAGTTTCCTGACTAGTTGCGTCACAACACACATGACTTCATCAAGTCCCTTGATGAAGCCACGTGTGTTGTGACGCAACTAGTCGAGAGGAGCTTGGTGACGTCACATCCGGTTACGGCCGTGACCGGAAGTCTTTTCATTTGTTTGACACGTTTTTTTGCTGCCTGAACTGCTGTTGCCATTTTTATTGTAAAGGAATTTTTATATTGTTTTAATAAATTACTTTTGAACTTTTAAACCTACTACACTATGGAGAGCCTTCTTTTTTATCTTCTATCTTGCGGATTGGGAGAAACTATTTTTCTAGGAAAGGACCGTGGAGACCGGAGAAAAAGTTACAGCGATCCCTTGGACCTTGTCAGGAAAGCTTCAACAACAGGCTGGCCGTTTACTGTTGCCCCACCTATAGGAATGAGAGAAAACGTTCGTCTAGGAAAAGACCGTGGAGCCCGGACAAAAGTTGCAGTGATCCCTTGAAAGCTGTGAGGAAAGCTTCAACAACAGGCTGGTTGGTCAATGTTGCCCCATTAGACCCGTTGGGGTCCATCTATAAGGTGAGAGGCTAGCACTACTGGGGGAGGATTGCAGAAAGACACGTTTACCATCTTACATCTTTAATTTGGACTCTTTCACCTGTCCTTATCCCCCTTGTCTCTTTGGTTATGTACTCCGATTTATATTTTTTACTTTGGAACTGATCATCTCTTTGAGTCACCTGATTTTTTTTGGATGCTGATTACTCCTGGGAATCAATTTACTTTTAGTTTAGTTTTATGTGATACACTTTACTGGATTTCATTGCACTATTGAATTATTGCATATTATGGGATGCACCTTTTAGGAATTTGAACACTTTTATATGAGTTTATATTTGCCATGAGCATCTGAGAAATTCCTTGTTTTTTTTTTTTGACGAACTATATTAGCACTACTTCACTACACGATATACATTTTTAGAGGTGTTGGTTACACTATAGAAGTTTAGCTGCTTTTTTCATCTAGCACTTTATGTGTATGCATTTTATTAATTAGCACTTTAATTGTATTGATACACTGTTGGTAGCGCAGTACTTTGCCTGCCAGTTTCTAATGTTTTCTATCAGCAGTTCTACAATGAAAAAGTCTAAGTGCCTCAGGACCCTGCCACTGATGACCCTCCCATCATTTTGCAGGATCATGTGACCAGCGACAAGCGGCAATGACTGTCAAGGCCAGAGGAGAGGTGGAAAGTTCTCAGGCTGCAGATAATGCTTCTCCAGTCTATTTATAAGCCCCCATGCCAGAATGGAGCCTTGGCTATACACGTCTTCTCAGTGGCTGAACAATGACATCCTTGTGAGTAATGAAAACCTCCCTGAGGACAAAGAAGAGATGGCAGGCCAAGAGCCCAGCTGATAAATTACAGCGCCAAAATCTCTCCAGTACCACCAGCCAAATACGAGACAATTCCAGCACTTCACAATGCTCGGAATACCGATACGCTCACCCCTGGAAACGTCTATCGCTCTCACAGAGTGCTCCAATTTCCATATAGTAAGGACAAGGCAATGAAGTTATACAACTTCTGAAACAAAAATATAAGCGTTGTACTAATAGGGGGTCTCTGCTTTAAAGGAGAACTCCACACAAAAGAAAAATTAGTAATAAAACAAGAAAAAAACAATATGTTTAACATGTTTTTTTTTCGTCCATTGAGGGAAGCAGGCTTTGCACCTCTGTGTAATTAGGCTTTATTTTCTTGCTCGTAAAAAAAGGAGATATGATTGATGGAGGCGAGGTTATATGGTGGCTTGCCTAATTTTTTTTTATTGCAAGTGTCCAAACCTTCAGGTAGCCACATAACCCACAAGTCCAAGAATTACTGCTTTCCTGTGTCCCTTAAAGAATTTCAAGAAAATAATTTTATGGTAAGTACAAAAATCGTATTTTTTTATCGTCCATTGAGGGACACATTATAATAGTAATTCTTGGACAAGTAGGATGCCCAAAAGTAATCCAACACAGGGGTGGAAAAAGGCCACCGAGCGATCTTACAGATAGGGAATCTTTCCACAAGAGTAGGAGAAGGAATTAATGTTTCAACAAGGGCTTGATGGAGAAGAGTCAACCTTATAAGGAATGGTCATTATCATAAGAATGACACTAAAGATCAACCTAGTGTTCCAGACCAGGGCAGATAATCCCAGAAGGGAATGGAAAACTAAAATATGAAGGAACAATGGTCCTCACCTATCAAGTGAGGCCCATTATCATCCACCCTAGAGAAATGAGCTGGTGGTACAACTACCTCAACAGGAAAATAACTTAGACTAGTGGTATCCAAGCTGCAGCCCTGAGGTCAAATGCGACCCTTTGCTTGCCTTCATCTGGCCCTCAGGACACTATTCCTTTCCTGTGTCGCAACACTTACATAGTTACATAGTAGGTGAGGTTGAAAAAAGACACAAGTCCATCAAGTCCAACCTATGTGTGTGATTATGTGTCAGTATTGCATGGTATATCCCTGTATGCTGTGGTCATTCAGGTGCTTATCTAATAGTTTCTTGAAGCTATCAATACTCCCCGCTGAGACCACTGCCTGTGGAAGGGAATTCCACATCCTTGCCGCTCTTACAGTAAAGAACCCTCTACGTAGTTTAAGGTTAAACCTCTTTTCTTCTAATTTTAATGAGTAGCCACGAGTCTTGTTAAACTCTCTTCTGCGAAAAAGTTTTATCCCTATTGTGGGGTCACCAGTCCGGTATTTGTAAATCAAAATCATCACTGCTAATCTCAAAGCTACTATGATGGGGGAGAGAGCACGCATTTGAGGGGGGTTGAATATGAGAAAGAGCTCACTCCTGTGATGGTGGGGGAGAGCAGTAATGGCTGGGAGTGTCTTAGCAATGTCCTAGCAAAAAGGCAGAACGGATATGGGAGTTTTTTTGCCAGGCTTTGGGAGATACAGTTTGCTTTCATATAGGGATATATAAGGGATGCGAAAGCCATATTATAAACCGCCTGACAGGAATTAGGGTTAGGAATCCACCTAAGAACAAAAGAATACTAAGTGTGAAAAAGAATAGAAGATACACCATCTTTCAAGTAACCACATTGTTACGAATGCCTCTGAACTTGCAATATGCCATGTAGGAGGAAAAAGTACAATAGGTTTTAAGACTGTTCTGTCTTTGGACCCTCCATAGAAATACAGAATTTATTAGGGATGGAAGCTTCAACACAAGGAGGAACGGGGCACACTTAAAAATAATACCCTCACTGTTTCAATGGGGAACATCGGATGAAGGGATCTGAAAACCATCTGTCTGTCAAACTAGAATGAAGGAGTGTGCGAGAAGATTCATCCAATCACAGAATGCTCCCAGGAATATGAAGAGATAGTCCCTACTTTCACAAACATTTCAGCACAGGTAGTGGTACTTTAAGGAGGAAAGCACCATAGATACATAGGCCAAACTGCAGATTCTCCAACATAGCGGAGGATTGCAAGAGACAGAGAGATATCATGAGAAGGGATATACATGAAAACAAAGGAACTGGGGTGCAGAAAAATGGCAGCAGGTGCTCTGGACTGATGAGTCAAAATGTGAAATATCTGGCTGTAGAAGGAGGCAGTTTGTTGGCGAAGGGCTACATTAATGAGTGTCTGAAGCCAACTGTGAAGCATGGTGGAGGTTCCTTGCAACTGTGGGCTGCATTTCTGCAAATGAAGTTGGAGATTTGGCCAGTATCAATGGTGTCCTCAATGCTAAAAAATACAGGCAGATACTTATCCATCATGCAATTTCATCAGGGAGGCGTGTGATTGGCCCCAAATTTATTCTGTAGTAGGAAAACCACCCCTAACATACAGCCAATGTTATTAATAACTATCTTCAATGTAAAGGAGAACAAGAAGTCCGGGAAGTGATGGTTTAGCCCCCCCAGAGCCCTAATCTTACCATCATGGAGTCGGTCTGGGATTACATGAACAGACAGAAGGAGGGATTTGAGGAAGCCGACATTCACAGAAGATCTGTACTTAGTTCTCCAAGATGTTTGGAACAACCTACCTGCCGAGTTCCTTCAAAAACTGTGTGGAAGTCTACCTAGAAGAATGGATGCTGGTTTGAAAGCAAAGGGTGGTCACACCAAATATTGATTGGGTTTGTATTTCTCTTCTGTTCATTTACTTTCCATTATGTTAATTGATAAAAATAAACTAATAAGACTTCTATTTCTGAAAGCATTCTTCATTTACAGCATTTTTTTACATCTGCCTAAAAAAAGCAAAGGTGTTAATTTTAAAGGCTTACCGTCAGGTCCATAAATATTGGGACATCGAAAGAATTATAATCTTTTTGGCTCTATACACCACCACAATGGATTTGAAATGAAACAAACAAGATGTGCTTTAACTGCAGACTTTCAGCTTTAATTTGAGGGTATTTACATCCAAATCAGGTGAACGGTGTAGGAATTACAACAGTTTGTATATGTGCCTCCCACTTTTTAAGGGACCAAAAATAATGGGATAATCATCCATCAAACTTTCACTTTTTAATACTTGGTTGCAAGTCCTTTGCAGTCAATTACAGTCTGAAGTCTGGAACGCATAGACATCACCTGACGCTGGGTTTCATCCCTGGTGATTTTACTTTTTTGGTCAATGGGTAGGGGTACAATGTACCCGATACCCATTCACATGGGGGGGGGCGGGATCGGGTGGGATCCCCCCGCCCGCAGACCCCCACAACCACCGGGCAAGGGTTGTGGGGATGAGGCCCTTGTCCCCATCAACATGGGGAAAAGGTGCTTTGGGGGGACCCCAAAGCACCCTCCCCATGTTGAGGGCATGTGGCCTAGTACTGTTCAGGAGGGGGGGCACTCTCTCACCCCCCTTCTCCTGCGGCCTGCCACATTGCATGCTCAGATAAGGATCTAGTATGGATTTTTGGGGGAACCCCATGCCATTTTTTTCATTTTTGCGCAGGGTTCCCCTTAAAATCCATACCAGACCTAAAGGGTCTGGTATGAATTTTGGGGGGGACCCCCACGCCATTTTTTTTTAAAATTGTGGCGCAGGGTCCCCTGTAACCACTTCAATACACTGTGTTATGTATACTACACTGCCTGAACTGACTGAATATAGAGTCTACACTGAATACCTAGTCTACGCCAAATGCAGAGTGTATATATATATATATATATATATATATATATATATATATATATATATATATATATCAAATACACTGCCACTAACTAACCTGCCTGCCTAATCTAGCTCAATCTATCGACCTCCACACACTATACAAGGCCGTGGGGCATGGATTTAGTCCCCCTGAGCCATGATTGGCCAAAGGCACCCTGCTTTAGGCCAATTATGGCTCTCTCAGCAGAGCGCGCTATGATTGGCCAAAGCATGCAGGTCAGGTGCATGCTTTGGCCAATCATCATACAGTAATGCACTGCGATCTCGCAGTGAATTATGGGGCATTCCGCGGTGCTCGAATTTCCCGTGAACGCCCCATAATATTCGCTGTAATAGCTCATCCCTATTAGTAAGACACAAATGCCTAAGAGAGGGAAGAAGCTTAGAGAGAGGAGCAAGCAATGTCAGGAGTACTTTTGCAACTTAAAGGAAAGGAACTCCATTGTTGAAAGAAATGTGGGATTGAGTGGGATATGTGCTCAGAAACAGAATTCTATCGGGGTAGGAAACATAGATCCCAGGTTTATGGAACTCTGGAAAAATATACACAATAGGGTGCTAAAATGCCATGTCCCGTATGGAAGAAGAAATAAGGTTTCCTCTCACCTGCTGTGAGGGGGTTTACTGTACATCTCCTGTCTATGGGAATAGGACAAATGATGCAGAAATGACCTGATTATAAGTGCTAACTCCACCTTTTGCAACCCGTATTTAGGTTGTAACATGCAACATGTTGCTAAGCAAACCCCCCCTGCACCCCCAGAAAGAACACACCTCCCCCTATTCCCATGACAGTGTGTGGGGGTTTTTCCCCCTTCATCAGTTGTCACTTAGGAAATTGGGGCAGTTGTGTGTCAAGTAAACCTGTGATTTCACTATACAGGGCAAAAGCAACAGGTTCACTTTTATGGTGGCCCCATCAGCAGTAAATGTCTACTTACCCATCTGGCCCTGTGCACCTTCTAAGTTGTGGCCTGGAGATTACACTGGGCTGGGCATTCTTTCACCACCCCTATGGGACAACACTGGGTGCCTGAATGGCCAATTACCAAGCACCTGTGCTATCACATGGGGAGAAAGGGGAAGTGCATTACAGTATATGCTCCCCATACCTGGAAGTACCAGGTTTTATCTTTGCTCCTGGAGGATCATGATAAGATGATTATATACTGCCTGCCCTTAAAAAGCGTACAGGTACACTTTAAACACGCTTCACCAAAATAGAGTGCAGAAGACAGCGGTGAGCCTCAAACTCAACTCTACCCATAGAGTGGGCACAAATCAGATTGAGAAGTAGAATCTGAGCTCCCCCAGGCAGGAGAGCGCTCTATTCTGTCAAACTGTCTTATCATGTACGTATAAATATTACCTGGGGGCCAGAGGACAATTCTATTTCTCTGACATGATGGATGAGCTACGGCACGAGCCTCACTTTTCATTAATATTCCAGACTGTTATTGAATCATCACCGCGCTGTGATACCTCGGAGACATCTGAACACACTACGCTGTACCTCCAACCTGTTCACACTGTTTATAAAGACATATACTGTAGTGCTGTACAGAGAACACTGAGCCAGTCATATCAATCTCTGTACAAGAGGAGCTTACACTCTAATGTCCCCCACAGCCACACACTATTATTATACATTTATATAGCTCTGACATATACCGTAGTGCTGTACAGAGAACACTGAGCCAGTCACATCAGTCTCTGTACCAGAGGAGCTTCTCCGCCAGGTGGTGCTTTTTTTGCAGGGTGCTGTTTGCACGGTCTGCTGGGATCTCAGCTAGAGGAAACATCAAGCCTGGGCCTGTCCTGCAGGCTTCTCCCCCAGCCCCCATGCAGTGGGTGGGGGGAGATGAAGGTGGAGGCTCTCCAGGAGGCACTGAGGCCTACTCCATGTGCTCAAGCTGCAATGGATCCTGGGCTTGTCCCTATGCAAGAGGAGTCCTTACCAGTCTTCCAGGATAGAGTGGTGAACAGACTTCGCCGCATTGCTAAAGAGGAACAGAAACTTTCTGTCATGACAGATCTCAAGAAAAAGAAATCTCTGCAAAGTAAGTCTGGGAATAGTAAGAAGGAAGTCTCCAAGCTGAAGTCTCTTGAAGAGGCACTGAGAAAGCAGGAGAAGTTGGTTGCTTCTTTGAAGGAAAGCACCGGTGTGTTAAAAGAAAAGTGTGAGAATGAGGAGAGATGCCAACAGGTGAAGGAGAGTGCTTGTGCCAGTACCAGCCAGAGGGTGGATGCCACAGTAATGGCGACAGTATGGATGGGGGGTAAGGAAGTGGCTTCACGTGGTGGCCCCAGTACTACCCCTGTCTCAGGATCTGTTGCACCCGAGTCAGTATCTGCCCCCCTTCCTCCCCAGCAGCCTGGGTCATCTCAGGGGGAGGTTGAGGAAAATGGCGGATTGCTGCAGACCATTATAGAAATGGAATCTCCCTTGAGTGGCACCAACCCATCAGATGAAGATCACCGGAATGCAGGCATGTATCCAGACAGAGAAGTTTCTGCTGGCTGTGAGGAGTCCCACATGGACATTAACAGTGCAGAGCAGGAATGTCGCATGAACATTGAAAATGCAAAGCAGGAATGTCGCATGACAAACCAGATTTCAGAGGTTCCTATGCAGCCAGTTAATGTGTCATCTGTCCCAGTTATGAACTATGCTAAGGCTGTGTTGGGACAAAGTCATGCTGCTGCTGGTGGAAGGGAGCCAGTTGTGGGATTTTCACCTAACGCACCTTCTTCTATTAAATGCAGGAATGTGGTATAGCTCAGGTGGGAGGGAGAAGATGTTCCACCTATCAGGAGGGAGGTTGTGGATAAGATCCTATCTATGGGATTTAAGGCAGAGGATATTTATGCGCTTATCAGTCCGGCTGGTTCCTATGAATATGATTTATCATTTGTGAGTCCAGAGTCACTGGATCTGTTTTGGGAGCGGTTTGAGCATGTATATAGGGGCCAGCCGGACTGGAAGGGGCTTGTCCCCAAAGTTGTCTCACGTCAGCGCTTGATTAAGAATGTGACTATCCTGATAAGGAATGAGTCTATACCCCCCGAGGATTTATGGGTCTGGTTGAGGAGGTTTGGTGAAACATTGTGTCCCCTAAAAAAGATTGAGGATGATAGAGGAATCTGGACGGGTGGGTGGTCAGTGTCAATGAGGTTGAGTGTGTGTGGGAATGTGGTCCAGCATTTGCCCTCCTCTGCCTTTATTGGTAGAGATAGGATTACCGTCTTCTACCCTGGTCAACCTAAGCTGTGCCATAAATGTGGAGTCAAGGGACATTTATCCTCTAAATGTCCAGAACAGAAGTGCTCTTTGTGTCAGGAACTGGGGCATCTGGCGAGGGACTGTAACATCATTAAATGAAACCTATGTGATAAGGTTGGTCACCCTTATAGCCGGTGCCCTGAGGCTTTGCACAATAAGCCAGAGTTAGTGGAGGAATTTTTCCTTCTGGATAGAGAAGAGTCTGGGTTGGCGGAGGTTGTACCTGGGAATTCTAGTGTCTCTGTCCCGTCAAAATCTATGTCTGTGAGGCCCTCTGTGGTGTCAGTGCCCCCCCAGTCTGTGGTTCCCCAGTCAGTGTCAGAAAGTGTGGTTGTCAGGTCTGTGTCCGCACCTATTGTTTCTCCTAGTGTAGTGAAGGCAGTGGAGGGTGCTGGACCAGAATGTATGGTGGTGCCAACCCCTCCTCCTCGGCGTGGCAGAAGTGCGGCTGGAGGTCGGCAGACACTGAGGGGTGAAGTGAGGGATGAATAGGATGATGGTGGAGGGGAAGGTGGGGGGAGTGGCTGGTGCAGAATGCAAGGTGAATGATGCGGAAGTCGGGGTGAATGATGTGGGGGGAGGGGTTAATGGGGGGGTTTTGGAATCGCATCCTGATGGGGATTAAATATCAAAATGTTTCTAAGCCTGGATTGTGCTTAAGTTGAGGTTCGGGGTTTGTAGTCTCTTTTTTGTTGTCATTAAAATATGTTTCTTAATATGTTATCTTGTCAGGAAACGGTTTTCTTTACTTGCTGATGTAAGCACGCTTGTTTTTGTTTGTTTGTATGATTTTTTAATTAAAAAAAATGTATACTCTAATGTCCCCCCAATGTCACACACTATTATTATTATACATTTATATAGCTCTGACATATACCGCAGTGCTGTACAGAGAACACTGAGCCAGTCACATCAGTCTCTGTACCAGAGGAGCTTACACTCTAATGTCCCCCCAATGTCACACACTATTATTATTATACATTTATATAGCTCTGACATATACCACAGTGCTGTACAGAGAACACTGAGCCAGTCACATCAGTCTCTGTACCAGAAGAGCTTACACTCTAATGTCCCTCCACAGTCACACACTATTATTATTCTACATTTATATAGTTCTGACAAAGTGCAGTGCTGTACACAAAACCAGTCACATCAGTCTCTGCGCCACAAGAGCTTACACTCTATGATAATATGCTTTTCCTTAGGACAGAACAGTGATTGTCTAGGGAGAATGTCCCCAGCTGGGGACACAGACAGCAATTTTGGACTTTTTAGAGTGTTCCACGCTTAGTAATGATTCTATAAACTATAAGAAATCATGAATAATTATGAAATTTCTCTATACAGCTGAGAACAGCAGGATTGTATTAGCGATTCCTTTCATCAGCATGAACATTCAATGTACAGATCCCAAACAGCCCGTTATCAGAAGATGTACAGATCAGCAGTGTAGAAGTAGTGACCTACCTTGCCATCGGTGGTAACGGCGGCGAAGATGGTGGAGGAGTATGGCGCCCAGGCTACGTCCCCCACTGCAGAGTTTAGGTCAAACACAAACATGGGAGTCCTGTGAGAGGAAGTCGGTGGTCAGTAGCGGTAATATAACTGCCCTGACTGGCAGGCACAAAGGAAAAGTACATAATGAGCAGTGAGGACACCACTAATAGAGGAGCAGAGGTGGATGGAGGACTTGTGTGAGCTGGAAGTGGCGGCTCATACCTTCCTAGGCACTGGGGGGATCATGGTCAATAAATGAGACTGGAACATTGGAATTATTGTCTGTAGCACAGTGACACAATTTCCTTCGCTATACACAAAGTCATACACTATACTGTCAAAAGTATTGGGACACATGAACTTTAATGACATCCCAGTCTTAGTCTGTAGGGTTCCACATTGAGTTGGCCCACCCTTTGCAGCTATAACAGCTTCAGCTCTTCTGGGAAGGCTGTCCACAAGGTTTAGGAGTGTGTCTATGGGAATGTTTGACCATTCTTCCAGAAGCACATTCGTGAGGTCAGGCACTGATGTTGGACGAGAAGGCCTGGCTCACAGTTTCCGCTCTAATTCATGCCAAAGGTGTTCTATTGGGTTGAGGTCAGGACTCTGTGCAAGCAAGTCAAGTTCCTCCACCCCAAATTTTCTCATCCATGTCTTTATGAACCTTGCTTTGTGTACTGGTTCAAATCATTTGATGGAGGGGGGTGATTATGGTGTGGGGTTGTTTTTCAGGGGTTGGGTTTGGCCCCTTAGTTCCAGTGAAGGGAACTCTTAAGGTGTCAGCATACCAAGACATGTTGGACAATTTCATGCTCCCAACTTTGTGGGAACAGTTTGGGGATGGCCCCTTCCTGTTCCAACATGACTGCGTACCAGTGCACAAAGCAAGGTCCATAAAGACATGGATGAGCGAGTTTGGGGTGGAGGAACTGGCCTGCACAGAGTCCTGACCTCAACCCAATTACACTTGCTTCAAAACAAGGCTTCGGACACACTTTGTTAAAGCTCTCTGAACGCAAGTCAAAGCTCCTGTCACTAAATAAAATGGTTAGCTTGCAGTCCTGTTTACACCTTGCTTTTGCTTTGCTTCAGCTTCGCTTCAAGAACTATACCCCATGTAGCTGGTGCTTCAAAGCCTCCATAGAAGTCTATGGCAAAGCTCGCTTGAAGCTTCACCAAAGGCTCATCAAAGCACCAAGCAAAAGCAAGGTGTAAACAGGACTGTAAGCTAACCATTTTATTTAGTGACAGGAGCTTTGACTTGCGTTCAGAGAGCTTTAACAAAGTGTGTCCGAAGCCTTGTTTTGAAGCGAGTGTAAACTAGCCTTTAAAGTTCATGTGGGTGTCAGGCGTCCCAATACTTTTGCCAATATAGTGTATTATATACGATGTACTAATACTAAAGGAAGATCGTTATAGGGTCAGATCATAAGCAGTAAGAACCATTTCTGCATATTTTACCAGTTAAGCTCTTACCCCTATGTACCTCCTATTTGCACTCCCTACGTGCATCTACTTTGTATTCCCATGTGCATCCCTTTGTATTCCTTCTATGTGCACCTCCTTTGTATTCCCCCTATGTGCATCCCTTTGTATTCCCCCTATGTGCACCTCCTTTGTATTCCCCCTATGTGCACCTCCTTTGTATTCCCCCTATGTGCATCCCTTTGTATTCCCCCTATGTGCACCTCCTTTGTATTCCCCCTATGTGCACCTCCTTTGTATTCCCCCTATGTGCATCTCCTTTGTATTCCCCCTATGTGCACCTCCTTTGTATTCCCATGTGCATCCCTTTGTATTCCTCCTATGTGCACCTCCTTTGTATTCCCCCTATGTGCACCTCCTTTGTATTCCCCCTATGTGCATCTCCTTTGTATTCCCCCTATGTGCATCCCTTTGTATTCCCCCTATGTGCATCTCCTTTGTATTCCCATGTGCATCCCTTTGTATTCCTCCTATGTGCACCTCCTTTGTATTCCCATGTGCATCCCTTTGTATTCCTCCTATGTGCACCTCCTTTGTATTCCCCCTATGTGCATCTCCTTTGTATTCCCCCTATGTGCATCCCTTTGTATTCCTCCTATGTGCACCTCCTTTGTATTCCCCCTATGTGCACCTCCTTTGTATTCCCCCTATGTGCACCTCCTTTGTATTCCCCCTATGTGCATCCCTTTGTATTCCCCCTATGTGCACCTCCTTTGTATTCCCCCTATGTGCACCTCCTTTGTATTCCCCCTATGTGCATCCCTTTGTATTCCCCCTGATGGGTTTTACTTCCTCTTTTTTCCTCTGCAAAGTAAAAGCATAATGTGCTAGTATGCATCCCATACTAGCCCATTATGTTGCACTTACCTGCAAACGCAGCCTGCAATGTCCCACTGTCCCCGCTGGTGGCCTCATCCATCTTCACCCCTCTTCCTTCCGGGGCCGTGGACTCCGGCTCTGTGACTGGCATGTGCCCGGGAGCCGCCGGTCACAGCACGGACCCTTTAGAAACGGCGCGATTGTGCCCTTTCTTCAGTGCGCATGCGACGATGACGTCGGCGCAATCGTATATGGAAAATATCTCCTAAACTGTGCAGGTTTAGAAGATATTTCCAGTACCTACAGGTAAGCCTTATTATAGGCTTACCTGTAGGTAAAAGTGGTGTAACTAGGTTTACAACCACTTTGTCGTCCATAGACGGAGCGATTTTCTTACCTGCAACCACGGTTTGCAGGAAAGTAGATCGCTCGATTCCCCCATCAACACAGTCAGAACACCTTTTAACAGAGACATTGTGTTCTCCTAGAAGGGACGGGGAGAACACAGGCTGGTTGTACCCAAGTTGATCAATCAATCAACTTGGGTATATTCAGCCTGCCCATCCATGATTCGATCCGTCTACGGCCAGCTTTAGAGAGATTTCCCCTCACTTCCTGTCCAGCTGCAAGTCATCCCATAACATGGAATGTGACATCCCTACCAATCTCCAGGTGCTGACTGCTCTAGGCCTAGCACTGTATTTTAGATGAGATTCTTGTCCTGGGTAGTGTGTGATAAAGTGATATATAGCTTATGAAAATATTCTGACTGATCATGTGATCGGAATGAAAGTACTCTCCCATTTAATGTTCATTTCGCCAAGATTCAGCAGGAATTAGCCTATCACAACTGCTACACAACAGAAGCAGGTGAGTATCTGCCATAACGCTTGATAAAAGGTTTGCTATGACAAGACTGGAGTTCCAAATACCAGGCTGGTAATACGTACTTGATGTTATGTTCCCAGATCTTCACTGTCCAGTCCGAGCTACAGGTGATGAAGACTTTGGGATGGAATGGGTTCCACCGTACTGCGTCCACCGCCATGTTATGCGCATCAAACGTGTCCAGGAACTGGGTGGAATAAGCCTTGGAGCACTGCCAAAAATAACACAGTCCAATGAGATGAACAACAGATAGAATGCTGAGAGTGATCAAAACACGTTTCCCAAAACTAAGTGGCCCTTGTCTCATCTTCCAGATACCAAAGGCCAAAGCCAAATGGCACACACAGTCATTCCAACCCACAGAGCAGGACTGGTTGGAGTTTGAAGATATCTATAAGGCCCTGGTGCCCAACCTGTGGCCTGAGGGCCGAATGCAGCCCTTTGGAATATGATGTTCAGCTCTTGCACCCTTAGCAGTCTATAGCGAGTATATTGATTGGGGTAATAGCATTGATCTCTACCAGTCTCATGTAACATGTTCCCCATTTTGTATTGTCCTCTGCAGCATCTGCCCAGCCAACAATATATCCTGTCCTCATTCTCTAATAAGCTCTCTGGCAGTACATATATTGAACATTACGTGCAGCCTTTTGATGATGTCAGGGGCCCCATTTGAGGCCCCCTTTAGCTCATAAGTTGACAATCACTGCTATAAGGGCTCCATGATTTCATCTTAAGGCAGAGTAATTCAACTGCACCTTTCAACCTATCAACAGCTCTACTACACCCCAATCAAATTAAATAACCTGGGCTTCCTTCCTTCCTACCTCTCCTTCCCTGGGCATGGTGGAACAGATGTTTTTTTTATTGCCACATGCTGCTATGTTATGATTTCTGGTTGGAGGTCAACTTCATCTCACTGCTTTGAAGCTCCCCAATATTTGTTAACCTAAAAACTGTCCATTGGGTAGTCCTGGTGACCTAAGCATCCCTAAACGTTCCAAAGTTCTTTGGTAAATCTGTTATTTTTATGCTTAAAAGGTCATCTTACCCTCCTCTTGTTCTATGCATTGAAGGCCATTGTTCTAAAATGGAAAGCAACTATGGCACCAACTCTGGATTTTCGGAAATCTCTGCTAAATTCGGTAATACAAGAAATTCCATAAATTTTGGGATCCATGGATTAACTCGGTCACTACAAATGAATCTTATGCTGGGCCATCATTGACTTAAATAGTGACTTTACGTCACAAGAGACTTATGGGCCTCTATAGGAACATCTGAGCCAGCGGAGTCTGGTGTGCCACCTGGTTATTGTCGCAATCTGTGGTAGTATCTATCCTTTTTCGTGACTTGGGGTACTGAGGAGGATGGTTGCTTGCCCCTCCCCTTTTCATTTATTTTGCCTTGGTGTACCTGAGGATATACAGTATGTCACAAAAGTAAGTACACCCCTCACATTTTGTAAATATTTTATTATCTTTTCACGTGATAACACTGAAGAAATGGCACTTTGCTACAATGTAAAGTAGTTAGTGTACAGCTTGTATAACAGTAAATTTTCTGTGCTCTCAAAATAACTCAACACACAGCAATTAATGTCTAAACCACTGGCAACAAAAGTGAGTACACCCCTAAGTGAAAATGTCCAAACTGGGCTCAATTAGCCTTTTTCCCTCCCCGGTGTCATGTGACTTGTTAGTGTTACAAGGTTTCAGGTGTGAATGGTGAATAGGTGTGTTAAATTTGGTGGTGTCCCTGTCACTCTCTCATACTGGTCAATGGAAGTTCAACATGGCACCTCATGGCAAAGAACTCTCTGAGGATCTGAAACAAAGAATTGTTGCTCTACATAAAGATGGCCTAGGCTATAAGAAGATTGCCAAGACCCTGAAACTGAGCTGCCGCACGGTGGCCAAGACCATACAGCGGTTTAACAAGACAGGTTCCATTCAGAACAGGCCTCGCCATGGTCAACCAAAGAAGTTGAGTGCACATGCTCTGCGTCATATCCAGAGGTTGTCTTTGGGAAATAGACGTATGAGTGCTGCCAGCATTGCTGTAGAGGTTGAAGGGGTGGGAGGTCAGCCTGTCAGTGCTCAGATCATACGCCGCACACTGCATCACATTGGTCTGCATGGCTGTCGTCCCAGAAGGAAGCCTCTTCTAAAGATGATGCACAAGAAAGCCCACAAACAGTTTGCTGAAGACAAACATACTAAGGACATTGATTACTGAAACCATGTCCTGTGGTCTAATGAGACCAAGATAATCTTATTTGGCTCAGATGGTGTCAAGTGTGTGTGGCGGCAACCAGGTGAGGAGTATAAAGACAAGTGTGTCTTGCCTACAGTCAGGCATGGTGATGGGAGTGTCATGGTCTGGGGCTGTATGAGTGCTGCCAGAACTGGGGAGCTACAGTTCATTGAGGGAACCATGAATGCCAACATGTACTGTGACATACTGAAGAAGAGCATGATCCCCTCCCTTCAGAGACTGGGCCGCAGGGCAGTATTCCAACATGATAACGGCGCCAAACACACCTCCAAGATGACCACTGCCATGCTAAAGAAGCTGAGGGTAAAGGTGATGGACTGGCCAAGCATGTCTCCAGACCTAAACCCTATTGAGCATCTGTGGGGCATCCTCAAATGGAAGGTGGAGGAGCGCAAAGTCTCTAACATCCACCAGCTCTGTGATGTCATCATGGAGGAGTGGAAGAGGACTCCAGTGGCAACCAGTGAAGCTCTGGTGAACTCCATGCCCAGTGGTTAAGGCAGTGCTGGAAAATAATGGTGGCCACACAAAATATTGACACTTTGGGCCCAATTTGGACATTTTCAGGGGTGTACTCATTTTTGTTGCCAGCGGTTTAGACATTAATGGCTGTGTGTTGAGTTATTTTGAGGGGACAGCAAATTTACACCGTTATACAAGCTGTACACTCACTACTTTACATTGTAGCAAAGTGTCATTTCTTCAGTGTTGTCACATGAAAAGATAGAATAAAATATTTACAAAAATGTGAGGGGTGTACTCACTTTTGTGAGATACTGTATAGTGGTTGGTACACTGTACCTTGTTCAGTTATCTGTTTTGTATGCTTTTCTGGGCCTGGGTATGCCCAAAAGGCCCTGTTTTGTAACTCAACTTCTCCATAAAACGAATAAAAGAGAATTAAAAAAAAAAAGTCATCTTACCAACTTGGAAGGGACCATCCATGATTGAAAAAAATGAATTTTGCAAACTTATATAAAGAGTTAAAAAAAAAAAATTGCTCTTGTCTATTACTCTATAAACCTAACGTGTTAGTTAACCTTTACAGAAAGAAAATAAAGGTGAACTGCAGTGCCTTGGAAAAAGCATTCATATCCCTTGAAATTTTCCACATTTTGTCATGTTACAACCAAAAATATAAATGTATTTTATCGGGATTTTATGTGATAAACCAACACAAAGTGGCACATAATTGTTAATTGGAAGGAAAATGATAAATGGTTTTGTTTTCAAATTGTTTTACAAATAAATATGTGAAAAGTGTGGGGGGGGCATTTGTATGGCGCCCCCCGGAGTCAATACTTTATAGAACCTCCTTTCTCTGCAATTACAGCTGCAAGTCTTTTTGGGGATGTCTCTACCAGCTTTGCACATCTAGAGAGGGACATTTTTGCCCATTCTTCTTAGCAAAATAGTTCAAGCTCTGTCAGATTGGATGGAGAGCGTCTGTGAACAGCAATTTTCAAGTCTTGCCACATATTCTCAATTGGATTTAGGTCTGGACTGTGACTGGGCCATTCTAACACATGAATATGCTTTGATCCAAACCATTCCATTGTAGTTCTGGCTGTATGTTTAGGGTCGTCCTGCTAGAAGGTGAACCTCCGCCCCAGTCTCAAGTCTTTTGCAGACTCTAATGCCCCGTTAACACGGTTGGATTTTCCGACGGAAAATGTTCGATGGGGGCTTGTTGTTGGAAATTCCGACCGTGTGTAGGCTCAATCGGACATCTGCCATCTGAATTTCCGTCACACAAAATTTGAGAGCTGGTTCTCAAATTTTCCGACAACAAAATCGTAAATTCCGATCGTGTGTACACAATTCTGACGCACATGTGTCCACGCATGCTCGGAATCAAGCAGAAAAGCCGCACTGGCTATTGAACTTCATTTTTCCTCGGCTCATCGTACGTGTTGTAAGTCACCATGTTCTTGACGTTCGGAATTTCCAACAAGATTTGTGTGACTGTGTGTATGCAAGACAAGTTTGAGCCAACAACCGTCGGAAAAAATCCATGGATTTTGTTGTCGGAATGTCCAATCGTGTGTACGTTGCATAAAAGGTTTTCTTCTAAGATTGCCCTGTATTTGGCTCCATCCATCTTCCCATTAACTCTGACCAGCTTCCCTGTCCCTGCTGAAGAAAATCATCCCCACAACATGATGCTGCCACCACCATGTTTCACGGTGGGGATGGTGTGTTCAGGGTGATGTGCAGTGTTAATTTTCCACCACACATAGCGTTCTGCTTTTAGGTCAAAAAGTTCCATTTTGGTCTCATCTGACCAGAGCACCTTCTTCCACATGTTTGCTGTGTCCTCCACATGGCTTCTCACAAACTGCAAGCAATACTTCTTATGGCTTTCTTTCAACAATGTCTTTCTTCTTGTCACTCTTCCATAAAGGTCAGATTTGTGGAGTACACAACTAATAGTTGTCCTGTGGACAGATTCTCCCACCTGAGCTGTGGATCTCTGCAGCTCCTCCAGAGTTACCATGGACCTCTTGGCTCTTCTCTGATGAATGCTCTCCTTGCCCGGCCGGTCAGTTTAGGTGGACGGCCATGTCTTGGTAGGTTTGCAGTTGTGCCATACTCTTTCCATTTTCGGATGATGGATTGAACAGAGCTCCGTGAGATGTTCAAAGCTTGGGATATTTTTTATAACCTAACCCTGCTTTAAACTTCACCACAACTTTATCCCTGACCTGTCTGGTGTGTTCCTTGGCCTCCATGATGCTGTTTGTTCACTAAGGTTCTCTAACAAACCTCTGAGGGCTTCACGGAACAGCTGTATTTATACTGAGATTAAATTACACACAGGTGGACTCTATTTACTAATTAGGTGACTTCTGAAGGCAATTGGTTCCACTAGATTTTAGTTAGGGGTATCAGAGTAAAGGGGGCTGAAGACAAATGTACACCACACTTTTCACATATCTATTTGTAAAAAAATAAATAAAACCATTTATTATATTCCTTCCACTTCACAACTATGTGCCACTTTGTGTTGGTATACCACATAAAATCCCAATAAAATACATTTACTTTTTTGGTTGTAACATGACAAAATGTGGAACATGTCAAGGGGTATGAATACTTTTTCAAGACACTGTAATACCAAACACCCACCCTCCACACTCCTGGTCCACGCTGTACTTATAGTATCTCTGCGGATACTGAGCTGTCAGTGCTCACAGAGCTGGTCCAGGGATTTGAAATTGTACAACAGTACAATTTAATTTCAACGTTTGTATAGAAATTCAGAAAAATTATTCGTCAGGGCATTTAATAGTACTATTATGGACTCAAGACATTTCGGATGAAAACCCAGAAAAGCTCTGTTTGATTGCCATGCCAATTTTTGAATTCTACATTCTACATTTCGGGATGCATATGTACATTACACTTTGAATGAAAACCACAGTCGCAGAATTTCATTTGCTTGGCAAAATTTTTCTTTCTCCTTTGATATTCGTTATCGC
Source organism: Aquarana catesbeiana (assembly GCF_042186555.1). NCBI lineage: Eukaryota > Metazoa > Chordata > Amphibia > Anura > Ranidae > Aquarana > Aquarana catesbeiana. The sequence continues at coordinate 953,947,106 of NC_133324.1, forward strand.
TATGGTCAAAAACAATCTGTGACCCCAATAACTATTAGGGAATTGAACGGACATGTCAAAAACAATTCTTTTTCAAGTGAAATTTTACCGGTGTATAGCCAGATTGTCTCCGAACTTAGAGATAAGTATCAAATGTCTGATAAGATCTGTGGTTCTCGAGTTCCATCCACCCATATGGATTCAGGTCCTATACTGTATCTACTCATTCTACAAAGCAAGAACGTTTTTCTAGTAATGACAGTTTGGGATCAGGGTTAGGGATACAGTACTGGATCCAGGGCTTTCAGCAGGAACTAAGGGGGAACTCAGTTCCACCACCTCTGGCTCAGGTCTTCTGCTCCCTGCTCACCACTATCACTATCCAGCTTCTGCGTTTACAAGTGATAGATTATCTCCCAGTAGCTCCCACAGTTCAGATCTCCTGCCCAGATCCCACTGAGTGCCGGACAGGGACCAGGGAGATACAGAACAGGTTCCATGGGTTTAGCGCAGTCATAGGCAGGAGAGGGTGTGTGGTAGGCTGCACCCTCTGTGGTCTCCATTTTTTCCCTGGTGACCAGTTGTTGAAGCTCTTACTGCATAATCTCCCTTGCAAGTGACTGTAGTATAGTATAGTATGCTGGGAGGTACTACAGCCGGATAGGTGTTTCAGCTTAATATTTCAACAAAGGTAAGATATATGACAGATGGTGGAGCTTTTAAGGGGTGGGGGGAATGAGGGTAGTGGAGCGAGGGGGTTGTATGCAGAGGGAAGAGCTACTAGTTGATGGCATTTGGCAGGTATGTGAGTGTGGCGGTAATGGTTGAGTTCCTGCACCTATTCTCTGAGAAAAAAAGCCCTGACTGGATCCATGTTATCATTTTATGCACACTTAACAACCTCTCTAAGGGGGCCCCCTCCCACTCTGGGCCCTATAGCAGCTGCCATGGCTGCTATGACTATAGTTAGTTACACCATGGGACTGAGGGTGCTGGGAAATCAAAAATGTTGAGTTGTCATCAGAACAGGTGACAATACTAGTCATGGTGACAACCAAGTGTATTTTCCTTCCTTTGGGGACATTTCCTCTCACATCTTGTTGTTGATAGAGAACAGGAAGTCTGAGAAAATTTCCCCAAGATGGCAAAAAATGAACCCTTAACCCTCCCTTACTTTATCCAAAAAGAAAAAAAAAGTTTCAGCTTCAGATATACTGCAATTTATTTGTAAAGGGAAGAATGAAAGGAAAGTTGTAATTAGGAAGATGTCATTGAAAGGTTTATGAAGGGGACATGATGAGGTCCTTGGTTCTCTAATGAGGCGCATGCCTAGTCATGTCATTGCCGGTCTCCTCTATGAATGACGCCCTGGTCCCCTCTCCTATATTAGCGGATGTTTATTCTGCACACCTCTCTTCATGTGTTATCTGAATTTACATCACGGCCTGGGAGATCGCTCTAATCCACAGATGACATGTGTCGCTGCAATCTACTGCCAGCTGTCCTATCACGGTTCTGCACAAACAAATCCAATTATACGGCAGCAACGGCATCAGAAACTCCGCAGTGATGGATGGGAGGTTGTTATTGGGATTATCTGAACACGGGCCTTTTCTCATGAAAAGAAATCACTTGGCTGTTCACTGTCCCGTAGCTTAACGGAAAACTCCAGCAAATATAAAAGAATACCCTTTAAAGCAGCCATTCTCAACCAGGGTTCCGTGGAACCTTAGGGTTCCTCCAGAGATTGCTAGGGGTTCCTTAAACAATAGCTAATTGGACACCCATTTGAGGGTGTCTGTGTAGTTCTGGGGCCAACACAACATGACAGAGTCAGTGGCATGGCATCAATTATCCTTTTTGCTTACTTTAAGGGAGTCATTCTTCAAACTGCCGACCAAGGTGGACATTTTTCCCACTGACTTCCAATGAATTGGTTTTAGAAGGGTTTCCCCAAGACATGACATTTTTTTAAGGGTTCCCCAAAGGTAAAAAGGTTGAGAATGGATGCTTTAAAGCTTAAATATACCTAAAACAAAAAAGTAAAAAAAAAAAATCAGCAAAAGGGACATTACTTACCTTCGGTGAGGCATTTGCATTGTGCTGCTGTGTCCTCTTTTCACCAAAATCTTCCTCCTTTGATGCCCCCCCAACCCTGCTGTCATAACCTTCCAAAGCGACAGGGGATAATAGAACCAAGGGGTTGTCAAAATCATTTATCAAGAGAGTGCAACTAGAGCCCTTTCCACCCAGCTCCTCCATTTATAGAAACCTTTACCACAGCTTTTATGAATGAAAAACAGTCTACGAATGGAGGGCGGGCAGATGACTGAAAGGTCTAAACCCCTCCATTCACAGGTCACGTTTCATTCATAGAAGCTGTAGTAAAGGTTTCTATGAATGGAGAAACTGGGCGGAAAGGGCAGGCATAGATGGCCACTCTTGATGAGTGCCTGTGACAACCTTTTGTTCTACTAACCCCCACCGCTTTGGAAGATAACGGATGATAAGGCTCAATAGGTTCATCTTAACCAAGAAAAAAAAAAGAAACTTTAAATAGTACTACTTTGAAGAACATTCTAAGAAGAGGGTAGGGAAATCGGCAACCATTGTGTAGGAAGGGGGGTTTGGCAAAATAGCAGTGGGATTCCAGAATCTTTTGGGACACACCCAAAACAGGAGATGTCCTCAACTGAGGAACTAAGAGGTGGAAGAAACTAGGAAACCTTCCTCAAAATATTACAGATAGAATAGTGGAAGAAGTAACCTCTACACAACAGGTCCCAGCATGCTAAGGTTCAATAGGTTAATCCTGAGCAAAGAAAAAAAAAACTTTCAATAGGCCTACCTTGAGCACCAGTATAAGAAGAGGGTAAGGAAATCAACAACCATTGGGTAGAAAAGGGGTTAGGCAGGAATATTAGCATGGGATTCCAGAATCTTTCAGGACACATCCAAAAAAGAAGAGGTCCTCTGCTGAGGAACTAACGCGTAGAAGAAATTAAGAAATCTTCCTCAAAAGATTACAGCTAGAATAGTGGAAGAAACAACCTCTACACAGCAGGAACCACTGTGGACCTTCACGATTACCTCTATCCTCATGGGGAACCATAGTAGAGTAACAATTTAAGATGGCAACTGGACTCCAGAGAAGTACAGGGCTAGTAACAGAAGAGTGACTCTTTGGGAGGAAGACGTGGGACATACATGAGAAAACCCTTCACTCATTAGACTTAGACACTGAAAATAGTGTGTGCATGAAGGTCATACAAAGGGGAAACCAAATGAGAAAGAAGTTAACCTATTGTAGCATGGGGAGATCTTAAACCACCTGAGGAGAAGAACTAGCAGTTCACACCTGCAGTGTTGGGGAATTCAGAGCAATTGAACAACCAAGGCAACACAGGAAGCCATAAAGGGAATTAAACTAAAGGATATTCCTAACAGAGTTCTTGACAGCAACTGTCATGGTCAGGGGTCAGGCACAGAGACCGGAAGCTTTAACAGCATTGAGGCTCTCTGACCAGCAGGATAAGTACACAAACAGGTCACCCTAGTGGATGGCAGGGGCTCACCTGAGGTGTGGGATCTAACCACTAACCGGTGTTCACCAGAGCTCCTGATGGTGGAGATGGGTTTTGCTGTGTGTTAGTACCAGGTCACGGTCCTCAGGATCACCCCACCAGGCGGTGAGCAATCTGGGGTCCTGTAGCAAATATAGCAGGTTGGGATCAGAAGAAGCATAGTCAGTAAACAAGCCAAAGGTCGGTAACAAGTGCTTGCAGGTTGGGATAAAGCAGAAGTATGGTTGAGGAACAAGCCAATGGTCAGGAACAAGTGGCAGCAGATATACAGACAGCAGCATGAGCAAGATATTTATAACAAAGATTAATCAGCGCAAAAATCCCATAAAACAGCAGCTGAACACTGAGAACCAAAATATCAAATCCCAGTAAATAAATGTAGAAAAAGCAGTGCAGCGCATAGACAAACAAGACAAAAACAAATCTAATCCAATCCACTCTGGTGGGCTCGTTATAAATCCTGGGGTTAGCTCAAACAGCTGCCAGACAAGCACTCCATCCCAGGAGCAAGCAGCAGCTTGCTCCTGGGATGGAGTGCTTGTCTGGCAGCTGTTTGAGCTAACCCCAGGATTTATAACAAGCCCACCGGAGTTATTGGCTATGACACAGGGTATCTTATGCCATTATTGGACACCTGTCTCCAGCGATTCCTCCATCCAGCTGACCAGTATATTTACTCTTGTGCAGGGACTGCCTGTGTGACCTGACTGATATACTCAGGGGTCCACTCTTTGAGGTGAGCAGTTAGGACTCAATGTTGGTGGAGGCCGTCACACGATCACACTGTTTGTCATCCTTAGGACCACCGTTTATGGACATTTGATGGTGCTTTTTACACTATGGACTCTCTCCTATTATTAATTTTTGATTTATTGGATTAGTTTTGTTTTGTTTTGTTTTTGTCTTGTTTGTCTTGTTTGCTGCACTGCTTTTTCTACATGAGCCCCCCCCCCCCCACATTTGGCACCTTTCAGGCGGAGGAGCGGGTACCGGGTTTTGACAGGTCCCTGCTCCCACTTCCGTCGGCCCCCGCCTCCTTCCGCTTCGGACCATTTACAAATCGCAGCGCTTCGCGCATGTGCAAAAGGGAACTGGCTGTGAAGCCACAAGGCTTCACTGCCGGTTTCCGTGAGCCGAAATGGCGGCGGAAGCACCCATGAGCTGATCGAAGAATCGTCTTGGGTGAAGACACTGCTGGATTCGTGGACAGGTAAGTGTCCTAATATTAAAAGTCCACAGATATAGTATACTGTAGCTGCGGACTTAATTTTTTTCTGAAGGAGCCCCGGAGCTCCTCTTTAAGTCAGGCCATAGATGGATCGAAATTTGGGCAGCCAGTTCAGCATGGACCGGCAGAATTTTGAGCCATCTATGGGCAGGCTGGTTGTACTGAATTTGATCTATCGATCGACTTCAGTGCAGCAACCAGCCCGTCCGCTTTTTTTTTTTTTTAACGATCACTGTCAGAGGCCAGTGATATATATTCTACCAGCAGGGAGCATGGGGAGCACAATAGCACTGCAGCAGGGATTCCTCCATCAACACTGACTGTGTTGATGGGGGAATCGAGCAATTTTCTTTCCTTCAACACCTGTTGGAGCACAGAAAATAGATAATGTAAGGCCTTAAGACCAGGGGGTCTCAAACTGGTGGCACTCCAGCTGTTGCAGAACTACAAGTCCCATCATGCCTCTGCCCATGGGAGTCATGCTTGTAACTGTCAGCCTTGCAATGCCTCGTGGGACTTGTAGTTTTGCAACAGCTGGAGGGCCGTCAGTTTGAGATCCCTGTACTTAGAGCATAACATATACATTGCAAAACAAATGATGTACAGCAACCAATTGGAAAAAATATCCAACAGTTACTGTAATGTAGTGACTGCACAATAAATAAGAAATATGGGAATAGGCAAGTAAGCATCCATCCCCCAGTTGGTATTAAAATATGTTGTAGTATTCCCCATACGCTGAAAACAGGGCATAGCTTTGTAGATCCCCTCAGAACTTGTTTTTTTCTTAAAAAGGTCTTAAAGCGGAGTTCCCACTGTTATAATTTTTTTTTTTTTTTAGAATGTATATTTTTTTCTCTAAGGCTTATTTAGAGCACTCACGTTTGTGTGATTAATCGGCGCTCGATTGCCGATTTCATAGAGAAATATATCTTTTATTCCTCTTTTGTGGCAGTTTCCATAGTGCTTGTGGGCATGTGAATCCCACAAGGCACTATCTTCCGGGCTCTGGTGCAGCTGAGTGACCAGCATGCACCGCCCGCTCTCGCGCATGCGCTGTATGTACGGCGCAGCGCCATACACTTTTGGTGTTGCTATCACAATGGGCGTCGTCGTCGTAAGTGCCCGCCCCTCGTTGCGATGGCAACGAAGCCCTCGGCGTTGCCCAGTGACTCCTGGGAAATGACGTCAGGCGCCTTGGAGAGGAAGAGGCAGATTACGAGGGAACCCCTAGCAACAGACCTGAAAAGGTGAGTAAAAAAAAAAAAATTTCCAAAGGTTGTTATTTGTATTTATTGTAGCTGAATACTGTAAAAAAAAAAAAAATATATGACTGGAACTCCGCTTTAAAGAAGTCTTCTGTCCCCCAGGGAACAAAGTACATGTAATACTTTGTCCCATCTACCTAGATACAGTAAAACCTTGGATTGCGAGCATAATTGGTTCCAGAAACATGCTTGTAATCCAAAGCACTTGTATATCAAAGTGAATTTCCCCAGAAGAAATAATAAAAACTCAAATGATTCGTTCCACAAGCATTTTTTCATAAGTCCTTCAGTTTAAAGTCCATATAAAAAGATTCTAGCAATGTGATCAGTTGTGTAACCACAAAATGTCCATCCACAAATGGAAGACTCCACAGGGGGATTAGAAGCAAAATCCAGCAGGAGCTCCAGAGTATAAGGCTTACTTCACACTGGCATTAACCTCCCTGGCGGTTTTCCCGAGTGTGGCTCGGGGTTAAAATTCAGGACCATTAGCGGTAACCCCGAGCCACACTCGGGATTACATCGCAGGATCCTGGTGCCTCTTTACTTACCTTGTCCCCGGGATCCTGCGATGTCCCCCGCAGTGTCCGAGGGCTCCGTCCTCCTCCGAAGCCTCTCCGTGCCAGGCTCCGTTCCCTGCGAGCGTCACGACGCACGGGGGCGGAGCCTGGCGGCAAATTAAAAAAAAAAGTAAAAATCATAACACATACAGTACTGTAATCTTACAGATTACAGTACTGTATGAAATGATTTCACATCCCTTTTGTCCCCAGTGCTCTGGCCCATGCCCTGCATGCAGTTTTACATGATATACACTGTTCTTTCTGCCTGGAAACTGGAGATTGTCCATAGCAACCAAAAAGTGTCCCTTTACGTCAAAAGTGGCTTTAGACCAGCTAGAAAACAGCGATAGTAAATTAGAACACTTGCAGAATTGAGCGATAGTGAATTGTGGGGAAATTTATTTTATTACTATTTATTTTTAATTTTTTTAATTATTTATTTTTATTTATTATATTATAATTTATGTTTTTGTGTTTCAAACTTTATCATACCCGGGATATCTACTAGACTCTGGTTTGGACAGATTTAAGTGTGTTATTGTTAAGAATTACAGACCTACAATATAAAACGCCAAATTTCCATGCAAAATAATTGTACCGCTTTCAGCACCTAAAATCCGAAATAATCATACCGCCAGGGAGGTTAAGAGCATGCATTTGAGAGGCGTTTGACAGGCATTAAAAATGCCCCTCAAACGCCTATGCACAAGATACAATAGACAGCACATAGTGCTTTTCACACTAAGTGTTGCGTCGCTTCAAAAGTAAAGCCTTATGTCAAGTCAGGAGGCGTTTGAAGCCTTTCAATGCCTCCCATTCAAGTTTATGGTAATGCTACGCAAACGCTCTGGCAGGCGTTTTTGATGCGGTATTGATGCAGTTGCGGCGTGTTAAAATTTGTAACTTTCCATTGTGGAGCAGTTTTAATGCTCATCAAACGCTACGAAACCGTGGATAGGGCGTTTTAACGCTTGTAAAATGCCCCATTTTATACCTCATTGACACCTGTCTGACGTCCATACTAATGCCATACAAACGCTATAGGAGCGTTTGTTGTGCGACAGTAATTTAGTCAAGTATGAGCAAGCCCTGAAAGAGAAGAGAGGCGCCTCTAAGTGTAACAATATGATTACATTTAATGAAGGTACAACGTTTAGCAACTCACATGGTTGATGATTAAAAGAGGCACATTTAAGTATGCAGGCATCCGGGGTAAAGCTGTCCACATAGACCGTCCTCCTCACCGCCGGCTCTCACCGCTGTCAGTCTGAAATTGTGACCGGGAAGACCACCCTGCAGTAGAGCGATCTGAAAGCGAGGCTTGGAGCGCTCGTGGAACGCAGCATGGAAGGGATGACCTCGATGGCGGTGCGGAGGACGGTCTATGTGGACCGCTTTACCCCGGATTCCTGCATACTTAAATGTGCCTCTTTTAATTATCAACCATGTGAGTTACTAAATGTTGTACTTTCATTAAATGTAACCATATTGCTACACTTAGAGGCGCCTCCCTTCTCTTTTATACCCTGTTGTGACATGACACTACTTGTATATCAAGTCGAAATTTGCTAAAACGTTTTGCTTGTCTTGCAAAACGCTCTCAAACCAAGTTACTCTCAAACCAAGGATTTACTGTACTGTGAAAGGGAAGCTACCTGATCAGACATGAGCCCCCCCCCCCCCCCCACAGCTAGCAAGGAGATCGCTACATTGATAGCTGACGCTTATCTATTGAGAGTCAATGGCTGTAAGCACTTTCATGAGACAAGTACCAGCAAGAGGAATGCACGGGAAGGGGGCGTGTCAGCTTCCTGTCCCTTTGCATTGCTCTTGCCGGTATTAGGAAAATGCTTGGAGTTGCAAAAAAGCAGCCAGTTATCAGTGCAGTCGTGTCTTTGCCAGCTGCGTTGTTGGAAAGGCTGTGGGGGGAGGGCGGATCCTGTTTGGCCTCGTAGTTCGCCTTCCATAACATGTAGGAAGATGGAACAAAGTACTACATGTACGTTGTCCCCTGGGGGACAGAAAACTATAATTACATAAAGAAATTGACTTTTTTTTTTTTAATACAAACTGTAACCTTCCAGATCCTTACTGATTTTATAAATGTTTTTTAAAGGACATGGCAATCATATCGTGTTACTATTGTCGCCATAACCAGTAAAGCGGTGTCCTGAAAATCCTAACACTAGGGAATACATGTATATATAAGCAGATTGTAATCCCACCGAGATGGAAACAAGCTGGAGGCAAGGTAAGGCTAAGACATGTCCTGTAGAACTAGTGGGGGACATTAACCACTTCAGCCCCGGAAGATTTGGCCCACTTCCTGATCAGAGCACTTTTCACAAATTTAGCACTGCGCTACTTTAACTTGCAATTGCGCGATCGTTCAATGCTGTACTGTGTAAAATTAATGTCCTTCTTTTCCCACAAATAGAGCTTTCTTTTGGTGGTATTTTATCAACTCTGAATTTTTTAAATTTTTTGCGCTATAAACAAAAAAAGACCGACAGTTTTGAAAAAAAAAAAAAAAAAACATTTTTTACTTTCTGCTATAAAACATTTCCAAAAAAAAAAAAAAGTAAAAAAACTAATTTATTCATCAGTTTAGGCCGATATGTATTCTGCTACATATTTTTGGTAAAAAAAATCCCAATAAGCGTGTATTGATTGGTTTGCTCAAAAGTTACCGCGTCTACAAAATAGATAGATTTATGGCATTTTTATTATTTCTTTCTTTTTTACTAGTAATGGCGGCGATCATCGCGACATTGCGGTGGACCGATCGGACACCTAACTGACATTTTTGACACTTTTTTTTGGAACCTTAGATTGTAAGCTCTAAGGAGCAGGGCCCCTCTGATTCCTACTGTATTAAAGTGTATTATATTTGTACTGTATACCCTCAAGTTGTAAAGCGCTGCGTAAACTGTTAGCGCTATATAAATCCTGTATAATAAAGATAACCAGTGACATTATTACAGTGATCAGTGCTAGATATGAAGATATGCACTGTTATTGTACTAATGACACTGGCAGGGAAGGGGTTAACATCAGGGGCGATCAAGGGGTTAATGGTGTTCCCTCGCTGTGTGTTCTAACTGTATAGGGGATGGGATCACTGGGGACAACACACAGATCCGTCTTCCTGCATAGCAGAAAGACAGGATCTGTGTGATCTCCCCTGTCAAAACGGAGACTTGCCTTGTTAATACAGGCAGATCCCCCTTCTGACACTACAGGGAATGATCGCGGGTGGCTGGCGGACATTGAGTCCGCCAGACGCACTTATTAGCTCCCCCTCTGGCCAATGGAAGCGCCCACAAATCGCTGTGCACGAGCCCAACGTACACCTACGGCAATTTGCTCAGCCGAGCCAACCTGCCGCAGTATAAACACTCCTGGCTCCTCCCCTTCATTGGGTGCCCCCACGGAAAGCCGCTTTCCATGGGGGCACCTGTGCGCACTCGCTCCCGAGTCAATTGACACAGACAGTGGGACTCGGCCCTGCTCCCCCCTGTGTCACTGGATTTGATTGACAGCAGTGGAAGCCAATGGCTCCCGCTGCTATCAATCTGTCCAATGAGATGAGAGCCAGCAGCTGGAGCCGTGCACGGCACTGGAACAAATGGGCTCCGGTAAGAAAAAGGGGGTCTGGAGGGGCGCTGCAGCAAAAAAGGTGAAAAACTTTGAGACTTTACAATCCCTTTAACTGTTGTAAGAGAAGAAAGAGTCGGGGGCTGCATGAAAAAGTGCCCCAACACTATAGAGGTAGTGCACTTGCTTTTATGGGGTTTTTTTTCAGTTTTAAATTTGACCTCCAACCTTCCCTTCAGTCTTGCACAGTTGTACCATCTCCTCTCCTGGACTGAAATGGCTTCCTCTGATTTCACCGCACACTGTGAGCTTCTCACAATGTGCATTAGAAGCTGCAGCAAGTCAGAGCCCGGCGCGTTTCCTGGCTGGAGGACGTCTCATCATCTAGTTTTCTTCCTCTCCAGCCATTGGATTTCAATTTCAGTTCTAACCGCTTGCCGACCAGCTGCCGTCATTATACTATGGCAGGTTGGCACGGCTGATCAAATCGCCGTAGGTGTACGACGTCCGCTTTAAGAGCAATAGCAGGCGCGCGGCGCGACGCCGGAGCCCGCGATGTCTGCCGGCCACCCGCGATCGCTCCACAGAGAGCCAGAACGGGGATCTGTCAATGTAATCAAACAGATCCTAGCTCTGACAGATCATCTGTATAAATGTCAATGGTCCCAAAAAAGTGTCAAAAGTGTCCGATCTGTCCGCCGCAATGTCGCAGTCCCGCTAAAAATTGCTGATCACCGCCATTACTAGTAAAAAAAAAAATATAAATAATAAAAATGCTATAAATCTATCCCCTATTTTGTAGACGCTATAACTTTTGCACAAACCTATCAATATATACTTATTTCGATTTTATCTACCAAAAATATGTAGAAGAATATTAATTGGCCTAAACTGATGAAGACATTTTTTTTTTGGGGGGGGGGGGGGTATTTATTATAGCAGAAAGTACAAAAATATTGTTTTTTTTTTTTTCAAAATTGTTGCTCTTTTTTTGTTTATAGCGCAAAAAATAAAAACTGCAGAGGTGATCAAATACCACCAAAAGAAAGCTCTATTTGTGGGGAAAAAAAAGGACGTCAATTGTGTTTGGGTACAACGTCGCACGACCGCACAATTGTTAAAGTGACGCAGTGCCGTATCTCAAAAAATGGCCTGGTCAATAAGGGGGTAAATCCTTCCGGGGGGCTGAAGTGGTTAAATCATAGAGGCTCAGCATCAAACATGAACATTACCTAGGGTGGTCTGCATGCAAATACAACCTGCCTAGGAGCGCCCACCCATCCAGACTGACACCCACCCATGAAGACATCTTGATATTTGCATAACTCCTCCCAATAGCCCACCCACTGCTTGCCTTTGAGAGGAGAACGGAGGCGGGGCGCTGGGATGTTTTCAGGAAGTCATGTACAGCACCCTGCTGGCTCCTCCCACCAGACACAATCTGCTCGCATAGCACAGAGAAGCACAGAGATCTAGTGATTATGTCATTGAGTCTAAAATAAGGTATTCAGGTCTAAAATAAGGTAATGATAAAAGAAATGTTTTATGTAAAAAATTAATAAAGGGGAAAGGGTAAACCAGGGAAAGCAAAATATAAGACGACAAAACTTATGTGGAGGTGTGAAAACAACAAAGTTAATTATATATTGCTGATAGATGGCGTTTCCGACCCCCTACTTCCTGTTAGGGGAAGGCTCTTGCAGTTTGGCATACATAGCTTCCTTTATGGCTATTTATACCGGTCTTCTTTGTCCTAAATGTGTAATTTGCTGCTTTCATCTCTTGTCCTTAAAGGAAAGTTTTCTTTCCAATTTCCCTGCACTGATGGTAACTAAACAAACTTGTCACAAGCGGTGATAAGGTGTAGAAATGAACAAAACAGCTTAGCTACAATACATATTTCATGGTGTAGTTTTAACTAAAAAAAAAAAAAAAAAAAATATATATATATATATATATATATATATATATATATATATATATATATATATATATATATATATATACACATATATACATATATACATACACACACAGTATCCCACAAAAGTAAGTACACCCCTCACATTTTTGTAAATATTTTATTCTATCTTTTCATGTGACAACACTGAAGAAATGACACTTGTCTACAATGTAAAGTAGTGAGTGTACAGCTTGTATAACAGTGTAAATTTGCTGTCCCCTCAAAATAATTCAACACACAGCCATTAATGTCTAAACCACTGGCAACAAAAGTGAGTACACCCCTAAGTGAAAATGTCCAAATTGGGCCCAATTAGCCATTTTCCCTCCCAGGTGTCATGTGACTCTTTAGTGTTACAAGGTCTCAGGTGTGAATGGGGAGCAGGTGTGTTAAATTTGGTGTTATCGCTCTCACTCTCTCATACTGGTCACTGGAAGTTCAGCATGGCACCTCATGGCAAAGAACTCTCTGAGAATCTGAAAAAAGAATTGTTGCTCTACATAAAGATGGCCTAGGCTATAAGAAGATTGCCAAGACCCTGAAACTGAGCTGCAGCACGGTGGCCAAGACCATACAGAGGTATAACAGGACAGGTTCCCCTCAGAACAGGCCTCGCCATGGTCCACCAAAGAAGTTGAGGTCACGTGCTCAGCCTCATATCCAGAGGTTGTCTTTGGGAAATAGACGTATGAGTGCTGCCAGCAATGGTTGTGGGGGGTCAGCCTGTCAGTGCTCAGACCATACGCCGCACACTGCATCAAATTGGTCTGCATGGCTGTCGTCCCAGAAGGAAGCCTCTTCTAAAGATGATGCACAACAAAGCCCGCAAACTGTTTGCTGAAGACAAGCAGACTAAGGATATGGATTACTGGAACCATGTCATGTGGTCTGATGAGACCAAGATAATCTTATTTGTTTCAGATGGTGACAAGCGTGTGTGGCGGCAACCAGGTGAGGAGTACAAAGACAAGTGTGTCTTGCCTACAGTCAAGCATAGTGGTGGGAGTGTCATGGTCTGGGGCTGCATGAGTGTTGCCGGCACTGGGGAGCTACAGATCATTGAGGGAACCATGAATGCCAACATGTACTGTGACATACTGAAGCAGAGCATGATCCCCTCCCTTCAGAGACTGGGCTGCAGGGCAGTATTCCAACATGATAACGACCCAAACACACCTCCAAGACAATCACTGCCTTGCTAAAGAAGCTGAGGGTAAAGGTGATGGACTGGCCAAGCATGTCTCCAGACCTAAACCCTATTGAGCATCTGTGGGACATCCTCAAACAAACGGTGGAGGAGCACAAGGTCTCTAACATCCACCAGCTCTGTGATGTCCGGGGCAACCTGTGAAGCTCTGCTAAACTCCATGCCCAAGAGGGTTAAGGCAGTATTGGAAAATAATGGTGGCCACAGAAAATATTGACACTTTGGGCCCAATTTGGACATTTTCACTTATGGGTGTACTCACTTTTGTTGCCAGCGGTTTAGACATTAATGGCTGTGTGTTGAGTTATTTTGAAGGGACAGTAAATTTACACTGTTATACAAGCTGTACACTCACTACTTTACATTGTAGACAAGTGTCATTTCTTCAGTGTTGTCACATGAAAAGATATAAAAAAGTATTTACAGGGGTATAGAGTGTGGAGTGTGGCACTGTCCTCGCCTATCACCTCCCTCCCCAACCTATATGCAATCCTAAAACCAGAAATCTTGGGCCTTAAAATTAACCACGACAAATCAAGGGCACTAAATATCTCTTTGCTGAGCTCTACACAGGAATCTCTCGAACAATCGCACCAATTTAAATGGGAGTCAGAAGCCCTACCTTACCTAGGAATATGATTGACCCCTTCCCAACACATCCTATACGCACACAATTACCCGGCCCTATACAGACCCCTGTCGGGGGACCTAGCTAGGTGGCAAATCCATCCTCCATCGTGGTTTGGCAGACTTCACTCAATAAAAATTAATATTCTTCCACGAATATTGTACTTACCAGTGGCATTAGTGAGATCTGACCTGATATCATTTCAAAAAAACATTCTTCAGTTTATTTGGGTAGACAAGAGGCCTAGGGTAAAGAAACACACTCTATTCACACCAAATGAGAAAGGAGGGCTAGGGCTACCTGATCTGCAGAAATATTTTTATGCGGCCCAACTGGCCCAACTAAATTCCACTCTCAACAACCCTCAGGCACTATGGATGACCATGGAATCTTATTCCTGTCATCCCAATCCAATCTCACATATCATGTGGCTACCAACAAAACAGAGGCCAACTATCTTATGCCCCTCTCTTTCCTTCTCGCTAGACATTTGGGACAGACTCGTCAGGACTCACAAATTTAAAATCACCTCACAACCCTCTAGCACCCCTCTTGAGAAACAGAGAGTTCACCCCGGGCCTCACCCCTCCCGCTTTTGAATGGTGGTCCAACAAGGGCTTTCTATGGAATGCAGATCTTTGTGACCTAAAAGGCATGCTATCCAAAAGATTGCCGATAGAAAAATACCAACTATCGAATTCTGAACTCTATATATTCACCCAAATACATTATTATATGCAAACTCTATAACGTAAGGGTGACCTTGTGACAATGACCCCCATGGAACACATGTGTCGACAATACGATAAACTTAGGGGTCACATATCTGCAATCTATACTATTCTAACATATGTCTCAGTAAAACTGTTCTACATGACACAATGGGAACATGATCTACAAGAAACTCTGGACCTCGAGGAATGGCACTCAATAGCAATGGCAGTCTCTAGATCAATTATCAACACCTCAATTAGTGAAGAGAATTATAAAGTTTAATTAAGGTGGTATATGGTACCGGCTAGACTGGCCACATTTGTGCCCGGCGCTACTCTGGAGTACTTTCGGGGCTGCGGCCAGGTGGGATCAGCATACCATATCTGGTATGCCCCAAGGTACAAAGGTTTTGGATTAGGGTCTACAACTTTGTGTACACTCTTACCCAGATCAACCTGACCAAATCCGCAAAACACGCACTCCTGGGTGGCAGGGTAGCAGAAGCTTCCAAAGCCCATAGACGGCTTCTAACGTTCATATTCACAGCAGCCAAAATTACGATAGCCAGGAACTGGAAGTCAGCAGCCCTACAATTTGACCAACTTAAACACAAACTGTCTTGGCTTATGCTAAACAAAAGATTAACAGCAATTGTGCAAGATAAAATGAATTTGTTTAATAAAGTAGGGGATCCTTGGATCAGGTATTTAACCAATGATCCCCGGACAATCACTAACCAAGACCTTTCCTGAGTGCCATAATTAGGAGCTTGGAGTCCTCTCTCCCCCCACCGCCCCCTCTCCCCCTGTCCTCCCCCCTAATCTTGCCGCCTAGTCCCACTGATTCCCTTTTCCTTTCCTCTTTCCACTCTGTCCTTTTCTCTTCTCTGAGACCCTGGTATAGAGGGGTCTGAGCTCCATGATATGGGGGACGACCTCTCCGAAGTTAGTTGGGAGGCAGGTGTCTCCTGAAGTGGAGGACGCACTCTGAGCCCTATCGTGAGAAATTGATGTAGGGATACAGAGTATGGTCTAATGAGTAAGGTGGAGGATCCACTGTATAGTCTGCTATAAATCAACACAGACAACGTAGATAAGGCAACGCTGATAATAGAGCCATTGATAAATGGCCTTGAGATAGTAAGAGGTTAATTGGCCATGCCTATATGTTAGACGGACTATAACAACTGTACACTGTATTGCAATAATACCAAGGTCTTTAATCTGTACTGTCAAAAAAGTTAAGAAAAATTATTGAAATAAAAAAAGAAAAGTATTTACAAAAATGTGAGGGGTGTACTATATATATATATATATATAAACACTCGCATACTGTATGTTTTAGCTTTACAACCTAGTGACACCTCCATCTAACTCTGCTTCTTACCTTATGGACCTTTCCTTCCTCTGTCCCGACCAGGAAGAGATAATCGATCTGTTTGTGGAAATCAAAGGACGTTCCGCAGCCTGCCAGACAGGAAATTATACACAGCTCGGTGAGATGTAAAAAATATCATTTTATACAGGAATGTGTACATTGATCTGTCGCCATCTCCTCTCCCCTCACATCCAGGTCATATCTGACTTCTCACTGCTCCCATACAGCCGGTCTCTATGATGCAGCTTACTGATAACTCACAGGGTGAAGTTACAAAGACAGAGTACCTACAACTCCCAGCAAGGGAGACAAATATTGTGGGAACTACACTGTATTTTGAATAATTAATTTATGAATTTATTAATTTATTTAATTAATCTGACAATAGGTGTCACTTAAATAAAGATTTAGGAAAAATGCACTTGTTAAACAAGTTTGATGAACCGCGCTCCCTATGGGTTAATACCTTAATTTAAAGTGCATACAGTGCAAAATAAAAATGTACAACCACCGGATTCACTCCAATGGAAAGTTGATCAAACACTAAATGACACAAGTGTACATAAACTGTAATCAATTATATAAATTCCATCAACTTGATAAGACTCACAAAACAATAATGTCCAAATAACCAAGATAATGAAAATAGTTTAAGTCCAAAGAAGCTCATCAGACATTTTCCAGTGAGAAGGTGACATCATTTTGTCAGCACATCTGACGAAACGCGTTGGATGTGGTCGAGCGTGATACGTCACTTCCTCCCACAGTGGAACGCAGGTGGAGCGCAAACGGCATCCCCGCGTCCATTTGTATACTTTTGTTCTTTGCCGGATGGTTTTAAGAGCCACTTTTTATTAAATAAACCTTTTTATGATATATTTCACCATGGGAGATTGTTCCTTGTTTCATGTCTGACCCGGATACGTGTGGCCATTTCTCCTTGAATGATCGATCAGAGGTAACACCGGGCTTTCTGAGACGGATGTCCAGAAATATCTAATTTTCCAAAGCTGTTATGATCTCTGTAATAGGGATCTTCTCCATCTGGTGAGTAGGCTGAGTTCTTGGTGTTGGTGGAAGATTCCTACAGTCACCCATTCATTGGATTAATGAAGTCACCTTCTCACTGGAAAATGTCTGATGAGCTTCTTTGGACTTAAACTATTTTCTTTATCTTGGTTATTTGGACATTATTGTTTTGTGATTCTTATCAAGTTGATGGAATTTATATGTTTGATTACAGTTTATATACACTTGTGTTTATCATTTAGTGTTTGATCAACTTTCCATTGGAGTGAGTCCGGTGGTTGTACATTTTTATTTTGCACTCTATGCACTTTCAATTAAGGTATTAACCCATAGGGAGCGCAGTTCATCACACACATATTTCCACTGACTAGTTTTTCACAACTTTAGAAAGGGTAGCTCCGTTAGATTACATTTTTATTACACATTTTTTTACATTTCTTTATCCAACTGCGCAGGTAGGTAACAATACTAATTGTTCACCTACTAAACACTTGTTAAAGTTTATCTAAACCCAAGAACAAACATATGATATATTGAGGTTACCAGTCCAGAGATGTGGGGGCTGCAGAGAATTTGAAGTAGAAGTGCCCCCCCCCCCCCACACGTAGATGAGCAGTTGGAGGGGAAAGGGCAGAGGTGGCCTATGTAGGCAAGCAGTTAGAGAAGAAGGGGTGGAGGTGAACCAGAGAGGTTAGCAGTGGGAGAGGAAGGTGTACAGGTGCCTCAGATAGGTAAACAGTGAGAAAGGAAGGTGTAGAGGGGCACCAGGTAGGTAAGCATGAAAGGAATGGGGATTGATAGAAGTGCCCCAGGGGGGTGAGCATTGGGAGAGGAATGGGTATGGATAGAGGTGTCCCAGGGAGATGAACAGGAAGGGAATAAGTATGGATAGAGGTTCCCCAGGGAGGTGAGCATTGGGAGAGGATTGGGTATGGATAGAGGTGTCCCAGGGAGATGAGCAGGAAGGGAATAAGTATGGATAGAGGTTCCCCAGGGGGGTGAGCATTGGGAGAGGATTGGGTATGGATAGAGGTGTCCCAGGGAGATGAGCAGGAAGGGAATAAGTATGGATAGAGGTTCCCCAGGGAGGTGAGCATTGGGAGAGGATTGGGTATGGATAGAGATGCCCAAGGAAGGTGAGCATTAGGAGAGCAATGGGTATGGATAGAGATGCCCAAGGGAGGTGAGCATTGGGAAAAGCAATGGGTATGGATAAAGGTGCCCCAGGGAGATTAGCAGGGAAGACATGGGTATGGATAGAGGTGCCTCAGGGAGGTGAGCATTGGGAGAAGTACGGGTATGGATAGAGGTGCCTCAGGGAGGTGAGCATGAAAGGAAAGGGTATGGATAGAGGTGCCTCAGGGAGGTGAGCATTGGGAGAGGTATAAGTACGGATAGAGGTGCCCCAGGGAGGTGAGCCGTGGGAAAGGAATGGGTATGGATAGAGGTGCCCCAGGGAGGTGAGCATTAAGAAATGAATGTGTAAGGATAGAGGTGCCCAAGGGAGGTGAGTATTGGGAGATGAATGGGTATAGATAGAGATGCCCCAGGGAGGTGAGAATTGGGAAAGGAATGGGTATAGACAGAGGTGCCCCAGGGAGGTGAGAATTGGGAAAGGAATGGGTATAGATAGAGCTGTCTCAGGGAGGTGAGCATTGGGAGAGGTAGGTGTAGAGGTGCAGAGGGAGGTGAGCATTGGGAGAGGTAGGTGTAGAGGTGCCGAGGGAGGTGAGCATTGGGAGAGGTAGGTGTAGAGGTGCCTCAGGAAGGTGAGCAGTGGGGGAGGAAGGAGCAGAGGTTCAACATGGAACTGAGCAGTTAGAGAAGAAGGGGTAGAGATGAACCAGAAAGGTAAGCACTTGGAGGAGATGTAGATGTGACCCAAGAAGGTGAACAGTGGAAACGAAGGGGTTTGAGGTTACCCATGGAGGTGTGCATTGGGAGGAGTAGTAGAGGTGCTCCGGGAGGTAAGCAGGGGGGAAGGAGAGCATAGAGGTGCTCTAGGAATTTAAGCAGTGGGAGGATTAAAATGGGAGCAAGGTGTCTCAGGGAGGTAAGCAGTGGGAGAAGAAGGGATAGAGGTGGCCCAGGGAAGTTAAGAGTGGGAGAGGAAAGGCTTGTGGTGCCAGAATAAGAGGAAGGGGTAGAGAAGCAGTAGGGTGGAGGGGGTAGTCTTGCCCCAGGGAAGGTGCAGTGGGAGAAGAAGGGGTAGAGGTGTCCCAGGAAGTTGAGTAGTCAGAGGAAAGTGTAGAGATACCCAAGGGAGGTGAGCAGAGGATATGGAGGGAGCAGAGGATATGGAGGGAGCAGAGGATATGGAGGGAGCAGAGGATATGGAGGGAGCAGAGGTGCAGCAACTAAAATCAAAGAAATGGACAACCTGTATACGATATAATAAATTGTAATACGTAGTTAAATTATCAAAATGCAGTCCACGGGGCCAAGCTAAGGCCAGCTACGTCTCCTTTTCCTCCCGTGTTCTATGACAGAGTGTGATTGCTCAGCAGTGGCAGACAAGGACCCCGGGCATGACAGAGGATAGCTAAGCACTGATGTGTAATTGGAGGATGGAAGTAGCAGTTAATTAGTAAATTGCTGATAATTGGAGCAGTTAGCAGCCTGTGACAGCAGATAATGCTGCAGACAATCTGACCCTCCAAGAGCTCATCAACGCACTATAATCCACCCAAACTGTATGAAATCGATACACTACAGCCAAAAAGAGCCAAATATACATTACAGGTGTGTACTACACAACCCTTCATAGCTGTATATCACAGGTGTGTACTACACAACCCCTCATAGCTGTATATCACAGGGGTGTACTACAATGACTTCCAGGTTGATTTGATCTCGCTAACGATGAAAAAAAAAAAAAAAAAACATTCCTAAGACAAAACATTTCAAAATTAACAAGACATTCCAAGGATCTGTAGTACAATAACCTCTTTTTGCAAAGTCATTTACATATCGTTACATACACTATATTACCAAAAGTACTGGGACGCTTGCCTTTACACGCACATGAACTTTAATGACATCCCAGTCTCAGTCTGTAGGGTTCAATATTGAGTTGGTCCACCCTTTGCAGCTATAACAGCTTCAACTCTTCTGGGAAGGCTGTCCACAAGGTTTAGGAGTGTGTCTATGGGAATGTTTGACCATTCTTCCAGAAGCACATTTGTGAGGACAGGCACTGATGTTGGATGAGAAGGCCTGGCTCACAGTCTCTACTCGAATTCATCCCAAAGGTGTTCTATCGGGTTAAGGTCAGGACTCTGTGCAGGTCGGTCAAGTTCCTCCACCCCAAACTCGCTCATCTATGTCTTTATGGACCTTGCTTTGTGCACTGGTGCGCAGTCATTTTGGAACAGGAAGGGGCCATCCCCAAACTGTTCCCACAAAGTTGGGAGCATGAAATTGTCCAAAATGCCTTGGAATGCTGACGCCTTAAGAGTTCCCTTCACTGGAACTAAGGGGCCAAACCCAACCCCTGAAAAACAACCCCACACCATAATCCCCCCTCCACCAAATGATTTGGACCAGTGCACAAAGCAAGGTCCATAGAAACATGGATGAGCGAGTTTGGTGGTGGGGGAACTTGACTGGCCTGCACAGAGTCCTGACCCCAACCCCATAGAACACCTTTGGGATGAATTAGAGCGGAGACTGTGAGCCAGACCTTCTCGTCCAACATCAGTGCCTGACCTCACAAATGTGCTTCTGGAAGAATGGTCAAACATTCCCATAGACACACTCCTAAACCTTGTGGACAGTCTTCCCAGAAGAGTTGAAGCCGTTATAGCTGCAAAGGGTGGACCAACTCAATATTGAACCCTACGGACTAAGACTGGGATGTCATTAAAGTTCATGTGTGTGTAAAGGCAGGCGTCCCAATACTTTTGATAAAATAGTGTAGTTAGTCTGATTGAAAAAAGACACAAGTCAATCTAGTTCAACCAACAAACAAGAAAACCTGTTAATATGTACAATATACAAAGTGTCTAACATTTATTATATAAGCACCTAATAATGTGATTAGCAATTACATTATAATTATTTATTTTATCTCAGCAGCAAGAAATGATAACTAGTTCTATATAATCAGTAACTATCAGCGTAGTGGTCCAGCGTCCAGCTGGCCATCAGTGAAGAACAGACAAGCTGTAAATGACAACAGAAGTTTCCCAGTCATGGTAATTATTCCAGAATTGAGACCTCTTACCATTCATCTGCAGCTGGAGGCCCTCCACCCCATTCTCCACGGACTCCTCCACCGACAGCCGGATGACGTCTGTGTGAACCAACTCATTCTGCAGGCACAGGACATACTGGTTACTCTCTCACTATATTGACCTCTATATCCCTGGCAGAGATTATAGACTGCTGACCGTAGAACAACCCCGTATGCTTTCACCAAATGTGTCTATAGTATGTTCTAGACCAGGGGTCACCAAACTTCCTATACAAAGGGCCAGTTAACTGTCCTTAAGGCTTTAGAGGGGCCAATCTGTGGGCAGTGTGTTTAGAAAATGCCCTGGTAACATTAAGAGTAAACAGTGCCCCATCATTGGTTTTAATGGGAGGAATAGTGCCCCATCAGTGGTTTTAGTGGGAGGAATAGTGCCCCATCATTGGTGTCAGTAGGAGAAATAGTGCCCCATCATTGGTGTCAGTGGAAGGAGTGGTGCCCCATCATTGGTGTCTGTGGGGGGAATGGTGATCCATTATTTGTGTCAGTGGGAGGAATAGTGCTCCATCATTGGTGTCAGTGGGAGGAATAGTGCCCCATCATTGGTGTCAGTGGGAGGAATAGTGCCCCATCATTGGTGTCAGTGGAAGGAATGGTGACCCATCATTGGTGTCAGTGGGAGGAATAGTGCCCCATCATTGGTGTCAGTGGAAGGAGTAGTGCCCCATCATTGGTGTCTGTGGGGGGGAATGGTGCTCCATTATTTGTGTCAGTGGTAGGAATAGTGCCCCATCATTGGCGTCTGTGGAGGGAATAGTGCCCCCTCATTGGTATCAGTGGAAGGAATGGTGACCCATCATTGGTATCAGTGGGAGGAATAGTGCCCCATCATTGGTGTCAGTGGAAGGAGTAGTGCCCCATCATTGGTGTCTGTGGGGGGGAATGGTGCTCCATTATTTGTGTCAGTGGTAGGAATAGTGCCCCATCATTGGCGTCTGTGGAGGGAATAGTGCCCCCTCATTGGTATCAGTGGGAGGAATGGTGACCCATCATTGGTATCAGTGGGAGGAATGGTGACCCATCATTGGTATCAGTGGGAGGAATGGTGACCCATCATTGGTATCAGTGGGAGGAATGGTGACCCATCATTGGTGTCAGTGCATGGCATTGTGGCCCAAGAGCAAGCAAAGGGCCCCATCTGACCTGCAGGCCAGTTTGGAGACCACTGTTTTAGATTAATGAAATGCGATTTGTAGCAGATATCTTTCACATACATACAACTAGTACAGAGTATGGGACCACTCTGGTTACCCTTCCCTGTACCATAAACCTGAACTCCGGGCAGATATAAAACATACTGATTAAGCTACAGTAGCTCTAGTATTAACCCCATGAACCAAGGCTGTATGCCAAGTGTGCATGGGGCCTGATCAGTAAGTCCAGTTTTGTTTGACTTATTACAATGTATCCTTCTTTTTACGAGGTATCTTTTTGATTACAATGTGTCTTTCTTATTCCAATGCATCCTTCTTAATACAATGTATCTTGCATTCATCACATACCTTTATCAAGGTCCAGGACACGACCCGTCCATCAGAAGAGACAGAGAAGAAATTCAGATTCTTGTCCAGATCATCTTTCTGCCATTTCACCTGAAAAGGACAATGAAGGGGTGAGATGTAGGAATGTGGAGGAGTGCGGAGAAGAGATGTTTAGTGTGGAGGAGTGTGGAGAAGAGATGTACAGTTGCAATAAAAAGTATGTGAACCCTTTTGGAATGATATGGATTTCTGCACAAATTGGTCATAAAATGTGATCTGATCTTCATCTAAGTCACAACAATAGACAATCACAGTCTGCTTAAACTAATAACACACAAAGAATTAAATGTTACCATGTTTCTATTGAACACACCATGTAAACATTCACAGTGCGGGTGGAAAAAGTATGTGAACCCTTGGATTTAATAACTGGTTGAACCTCCTTTGGCAGCAATAACTTCAACCAAACGTTTCCTGTAGTTGCAGATCAGACGTGCACAACGGTCAGGAGTCATTCTTGACCATTCCTCTTTACAGAACTGTTTCAGTTCAGCAATATTCTTGGGATGTCTGGTGTGAATTGCTTTGTTGAGGTCATGCCACAGCATCTCAATTGGGTTGAGGTCAGGACTCTGACTGGGCCACTCCAGAATGCGTATTTTCTTCTGTTTAAGCCATTCTGTTGTTGATTTACTTCTATGCTTTGGGTCGTTGTCCTTTTGCAACACCCATCTTCTGTTGAGCTTCAGCTGGTGGACAGATGGCCTTAAGTTCTCCTGATAAACTTGGGAATTCATTTTTCCTTCGATGATAGCAATCCGTTCAGGCCCTGACGCAGCAAAGCAGCACCAAACCATGATGCCCCCACCACCATACTTCACAGTTGGGATGAGGTTTTGATGTTGGTGTGCTGTGCCTCTTTTTCTCCACACATCGTGTTGTGTGCTTCTTCCAAACAACTCAACTTTGGTTTCATCTGTCCACAGAATATTTTGCCAGTACTGCTGTGGAACATCCAGGTGCTCTTGTGCAAACTGTAAACGTGCAGCAATGTTTTTTTTTTTGGACAGCAGTGGCTTCCTCTGTGGTATCCTCCCATGAAATCCATTCTTGTTTAGTGTTTTATGTATCGTAGATTCCCTAACAGGGATGTTAGCATATGCCAGAGACTTTTGTAAGTCTTTAGCTCACACTCTAGGATTCTTCTTCACCTCACTGAGCAGTCTGCGCTGTGCTCTTGCAGTCATCTTTACAGGACGCCCACTCCTAGGGAGAGTAGCAGAAGTGCTGAACTTTCTCCATTTATAGACAATTTGTCTTACCCTGGACTAATGAACAGCAAGGCTTTTGGAAATACTTTTATAACCCTTTCCAGCTTTATGCAAGTCAACAATTCTTAATCGTAGGTCTTCTGAGAGCTCTTTTGTGTGAGGCATCATTCACATCAGGCAATGCTTCTTGTGAAAAGCAAACCCAGAACTGGTGTGTATTTTTTATAGGGCAGGGCAGCTGTAACCAACACCTCCAATCTCATCTCATTGATTGGACTCCAGTTGGCTGACACCTCACTCCAATTAGCTCTTGGAGATCTCATTAGTCTAGGGGTTCACATACTTTTTCTACCTGTACTGTGAATGTTTACATGGTGTGTTCAATAAAAACATGGTAACATTTAATTCTTTGTGTGTTATTAGTTTAAGCAGACTGTGATTGTCTATTGTTGTGACTTAGATGAAGATCAGATTACATTTTATGATCAAATTGTGCAGAAATCCATATCATTCCAAAGGGTTCACATACTTTTTATTGCAACTTTATAGTGTGGAGGAGTGCCGAGAAGAGATGTAGAGTGTGGAGAAGAGATGTAGAGTGTGGAGAAGAGATATATAGTGTGGAGGAGTGCGGAGAAGAGATGTATAGTGTGGAGGAGTGCGGAGAAGAGATGTATAGTGTGGAGGAGTGTGGAGAAGAGATGTATAGTGTGGAGGAGTGCGGAGAAGAGATGTATAGTGTGGAGGAGTGCGGAGAAGAGATGTATAGTGTGGAGGAGTGCGGAGAAGAGATGTATAGTGTGGAGGAGTGTGGAGAAGAGATGTATAGTGTGGAGGAGTGTGGAGAAGAGATGTATAGTGTGGAGGAGTGCGGAGTCTGGGCTAACCAGTCAAGAAATCCAAGCATTGAACAACCTTATTGCCTTATTAGAAGAGAATGAGTCTGAGAACCCTTCGGTTTCCACCGATGTTGGGGACCCCGTTATGGCCATGGAAGATACACCCACCTGGCAAACCAGTGTACTTATTCCTGATCCTTCACTCAAAAAGAAGTCCACTGTCTACCCCTCGCCGAGTTCAAACCATAACGCATCAGTTTTTCTGAAACTGGTATCAGCTGACATCAGTAAGATGAAGAACTTTTCCAACTTTCATGTGAATCTCAGTCGATTTGAGCGAACTGCATTGGAGGCACTGTCCCGTAACCACGACATTGTCATAAAACCCTCTGACAAGGGTGGCAATATCGTGGTTATGGACAGTATTCAATACACAGAGATGTGTATGGCCATACTTCACAACTTGGAGTGGTACCGACCCATCTCTAAGTCACTATTGGACAAGTTCACTCAAGATTTTTATTCATTGGTTGACACTGCATTTCACCACAATGTCATATCAAGACAACTATGGGATTTGTCAGAACCAGCCACCCAAGGGAGGCGACCTTTTATGTGCTACCCAAGTTGCATAAACAAAAAAAGAAACCACCAGGCAGACCCGTCATTTCGGGGTACGGTAGCTTAACTGAGAATCTTAGTCGTGTGGTGGACAACCACCTTAAACCCCTAGTCATTTGTTTATCATCATATGTACGTGAAACCATCCACTTTTTGCAGATCATCCAGGACCTGCACATCGAGGATGGCACTCAACTGGTTGCTATCAATGTGGAATCCCTTTATTGTAATATCCCTCACGCCAAGGGCCTAGCGGCCATACGGCATATTTTATCACAGTATAGCGAATGTGAACCCAACTACACTGAATTCATTTTGACCTCTCTTGAATTCATACTTCACCATAAAGTTTTTTACTTTGATGGTTCCTACCACCTCCAGGTACAGGGCGTTGCGATGGGGACATGTTGTGCCCCATCGTACGCCAATCTGTACCTGGGGGAGAGGGAACATTCACTGCTTGTTCATGAATCATTGTCTATGTACATGTGCCATGTACTAACGTGGCAACGATACATAGATGGCATATTCCTTATCTGGGATGGATCGATTATTCTATTACATCAATTTCTGGATTCAATCAATAGGAACGAGTTCAATCTAAAATTTACGATGACCCATAGTCCAACTGAAATCACGTTCCTAGCTGTGCTTATAAAGAAACAACCTAATGGGAGCCTGTCTAGTGAACTATACCGAAAGCCGACAGCAGGGAACTCTCTGCTCCACGCGACAAGCTTCCACCCCAAGCCCCTCCTTGCCTCAATACCTTACAGTCAATATTTAAGGGCTCGTCGTAACTGCTCCGATAATGCTGGATTTAAAATCGAGGCTAATATCTTGAGAAAAAGACTCCTCGAGAGAGGATACTCAAGTACATGCCTTATAAACGAGCCATTAACAAATCGTTGTGATTTGCTAAACACACAAAAACAACACTCCAACAATGAGATAACAAGAATCATTACAGCATACTCACTACAACATAAGCAAGTTAAACATATTTTAAATAAATATTGGCATCTACTAACCATGGATCAAACTTTGGCCCCCTTTGTCCCCAGCTCTCCAGCTATCACCTTCAGGAGAGCCCCCTCTATAGGTGACAAACTGGTTAGCAGTGAGTAAAGACCCTATAGAGGTGATGTATGTAAAACTTTGGGGACCTTTACATGCGGGGGGTGTCAATACTGCCAGTATATGGATAGACGCAATGACATTATCTTACCAAATGGCCAACACTTCTCCCAAACATTATGTGAACTGTAAGATCCCTGGAATAGTATATTTGTTGACATGCGAATGTGGGTGTTACTATGTTGGTAAACCATAAATGAGTTTTGGAAAAGGATATACCAACACCTTAACACCATACGCAAATGTGACCCTGATGTACCCATTGGCCGCCACATGGCCTTAGTTCATCCAGAATCAATCCCCAAAGTTCACTTTCTAGCCCTTGATCGCATCCACTTCAGCTCCAGAGGCGACGACCCCAACAAACGCCTCCTCCAGTGTGAGTTGAGGTGGATATACAACCTACAGGCCAATTTTCCACCTGGCCTCAACGAGGCTTTTAACTTCAGACCCTCTCTCCCTGGTTTTACATCAGGGGTTTGCGAGCTGAATCTGTAAGGCTTTTGTGTTTTGTCCTCTTCCCCTTTTTTTTCTTCTTTTTTTTCTCCTCCTTTATGTGTCTTTATTTGATCGCTGCTCTGATCACCTCAGTGCATATAAATTAATATTGTATTATATTCATATATGGTGTCGTTACATGCAGGGCAATGTACATTTTTCTTCTTTTGTCGTGTACATTCTGGAGATTCATCTTTTGTAACTCGCATAGTATTTATTTAATTCATATACTCTATGATACTTTTCTCTTACATTATCCTCTGTACAACAAGCTGGCTATATTCTCTTTGTCCACTAGATGGCGCAGCTTGTGGTGCATGGGCTGCCTGTCTGCTCGCAGACACCCGGCGGGTAAGCTCCATTCGCATTTAGCTGGAAGGCGGTGTCTTATCACTGAGCCTCCTGTGCTTTTTATGTGAGGAGGAGCTTTCTCTGTGTCCCCACGTTTGGTTCGCCATGCATATGGGGATTTCACACCCGCCGGTGACACGTGACGTCATCATGCCCATGGCGGCGTGGCTACGCCGCACGCCTCGGCGTCAGGGAGACGTTCTGAGCTCCATTCACAGATGTTGTTTATACATCTGATCAGCTGGGGCAAACACTGATTGGCTAAAGCCACATCAGTTGTGCTACTTAGGACGCAGACACTTACTGGGCACTTGTCAGTTGTGGAACTGCCGCCCAGAGGTCTGCGCCTTGAATGTGTAAAGTTAAAGGTAAAACTACTACTTGCAATGGCTAACTGGGGATAGATATCCCTATGTCCCTACATTGCAGTCTGATAGATTTTTCAAACTGTATGTGGGACTAACTTTATATTGTCCTCCCTTTTCCCTACTATCTGACTATTTAGATCTCAATCAGGCATCTCTTGTGGATGTGCTGCAGCATTCAGTTCTGCACCTACGGACTGCCCATCCTACATTCCTGTGGACCTCTTAGCCAGCCTGTTCTGTTTCTGGTTATTGTTTTGCTTTGTATGATTTTTATGAACCTCATCTATGTAAGTATAACTAGCCCTAATATTAAATAATATATAAATTGTTATGATTGATACTCTCCAACAATTTTATATATCATGATCGTATTTCATTACCCTATAAACTTTACATTACAGATAAGGATTTGATCACCCAACTGTAAATCCCTGATGAAGGAACAATACATATTAAATTCCGAAACATGTTGGGATATATGCTGTAAATCTATCCGTTTGACCTCAACTCTATTTAGGCAGCGGGTTGTAAGCTCTGGGTTATGTATGGTGTGGAATGTACTTCAGTAAGTAACAGATTGAAGATTAAAAACTGGCTACAGGGGCGAGTTCAGAGGGTGGTGATAAATGGGGAGTACTCGGAATGGTCAGGGGTGGGTAGTGGGGTCCCCCAGGGTTCTGTACTGGGACCAATCCTGTTTATTTTGTTCATAAACGACCTGGAGGATGGGATAAACAGTTCAATCTCTGTATTTGCAGACGATACTAAGCTAAGCAGGGCAATAACTTCTCCACAGGATGTAGAAACCTTGCAAAAAGACCTGAACAAATTAATGGGGTGGGCAACTACATGGCAAATGAGGTTCAATGTAGAAAAATGTAAAATAATGCATTTGGGTGGCAAAAATATGAATGCAATCTATACACTGGGGGGAGAACCTCTGGGGGGATCTAGGATGGAAAAGGACCTGGGGGTCCTAGTAGATGATAGGCTCAGCAATGGCATGCAATGCCAAGCTGCTGATAACAAAGCAAACAGAATATTGGCATGCATTAAAAAGGGGATCAACTCCGGAGATGAAACGATAATTTGTATAGTGTGGAAGAGTATGGGAGGTGAGACGTATAGTGTGGAGGAGTGTGAGGGTGAGATGTATAGTGTGGAGGAGTGGGGGGGTGAGACGTATAGTGTGGAGGAGTGGGGGGGTGAGACGTATAGTGTGGAGGAGTGCGGGGGGTGAGACGTATAGTGTGGAGGAGTGCGGGGGTGAGACGTATAGTGTGGAGGAGTGTGGGGGTGAGACGTATAGTGTGGAGGAGTGGGGGGTGAGACGTATAGTGTGGAGGAGTGGGGGGGTGAGACGTATAGTGTGGAGGAGTGCGGGGGGTGAGACGTATAGTGTGGAGGAGTGCGGGGGTGAGACGTATAGTGTGGAGGAGTGTGGGGGTGAGACGTATAGTGTGGAGGAGTGGGGGGTGAGACGTATAGTGTGGAGGAGTGCGGGGGTGATACGTATAGTGTGGAGGAGTGCGAGGGTGAGACGTATAGTGTGGAGGAGTGGGGGGGGGTGAGACGTATAGTGTGGAGGAGTGTGGGGGTGAGACGTATAGTGTGGAGGAGTGGGGGGTGAGACGTATAGTGTGGAGGAGTGCGGGGGTGATACGTATAGTGTGGAGGAGTGCGAGGGTGAGACGTATAGTGTGGAGGAGTGCGGGGGTGAGACGTATAGTGTGGAGGAGTGGGGGGGGTGAGACGTATAGTGTGGAGGAGTGGGGGGGGTGAGACGTATAGTGTGGAGGAGTGTGGGGGTGAGACGTATAGTGTGGAGGAGTGGGGGGGGGTGAGACGTATAGTGTGGAGGAGTGGGGGGGGGGGGGTGAGACGTATAGTGTGGAGGAGTGCGGGGGTGAGACGTATAGTGTGGAGGAGTGGGGGGGGGTGAGACGTATAGTGTGGAGGAGTGTGGGGGTGAGACGTATAGTGTGGAGGAGTGGGGGGTGAGACGTATAGTGTGGAGGAGTGCGGGGGTGATACGTATAGTGTGGAGGAGTGCGAGGGTGAGACGTATAGTGTGGAGGAGTGCGGGGGTGAGACGTATAGTGTGGAGGAGTGGGGGGGGGTGAGACGTATAGTGTGGAGGAGTGGGGGGTGAGACGTATAGTGTGGAGGAGTGCGGGGGTGATACGTATAGTGTGGAGGAGTGCGAGGGTGAGACGTATAGTGTGGAGGAGTGCGGGGGTGAGACGTATAGTGTGGAGGAGTGCGGGGGTGAGACGTATAGTGTGGAGGAGTGCGGGGGTGAGACGTATAGTGTGGAGGAGTGCGGGGGTGAGACGTATAGTGTGGAGAAGTGCGGGGGTGAGACGTATAGTGTGGAGGAGTGCGGGGGTGAGACGTATAGTGTGGAGGAGTGCGGGGGTGAGACGTATAGTGTGGAGGAGTGCGGGGGTGAGACGTATAGTGTGGAGGAGTGCGGGGGTGAGACGTATAGTGTGGAGGAGTGCGGGGGTGAGACGTATAGTGTGGAGGAGTGCGGGGGTGAGACGTATAGTGTGGAGGAGTGCGGGGGTGAGACGTATAGTGTGGAGGAGTGCGGGGGTGAGACGTATAGTGTGGAGGAGTGCGGGGGGTGAGACGTATAGTGTGGAGGAGTGCGGGGGTGAGACGTATAGTGTGGAGGAGTGCGGGGGTGAGACGTATAGTGTGGAGGAGTGCGGGGGTGAGACGTATAGTGTGGAGGAGTGCGGGGGTGAGACGTATAGTGTGGAGGAGTGCGGGGGTGAGACGTATAGTGTGGAGGAGTGAGGGGGTGAGACGTATAGTGTGGAGGAGTGTGGGGTGAGACGTATAGTGTGGAGGAGTGCGGGGGTGATACGTATAGTGTGGAGGAGTGCGGGGGTGATACGTATAGTGTGGAGGAGTGCGAGGGTGAGACGTATAGTGTGGAGGAGTGGGGGGTGAGACGTATAGTGTGGAGGAGTGCGGGGGTGAGATGTATAGTGTGGAGGAGTGGGGGGTGAGACGTATAGTGTGGAGGAGTGCGAGGGTGAGACGTATAGTGTGGAGGAGTGCGGGGGTGAGACGTATAGTGTGGAGGAGTGCGGGGGTGAGACGTATAGTGTGGAGGAGTGCGGGGGTGAGACGTATAGTGTGGAGGAGTGCGGGGGTGATACGTATAGTGTGGAGGAGTGCGAGGGTGAGACGTATAGTGTGGAGGAGTGCGGGGGTGAGACGTATAGTGTGGAGGAGTGCGGGGGGTGAGACGTATAGTGTGGAGGAGTGCGGGGGTGAGACGTATAGTGTGGAGGAGTGCGGGGGTGAGACGTATAGTGTGGAGGAGTGTGGGGGTGAGATGTATAGTGTGGAGGAGTGCGGGGGTGAGACGTATAGTGTGGAGGAGTGCGGGGGTGAGACGTATAGTTTTGGGGAGTGAGTGGGGCCTCATCATTGAGGGTGTGAATAAGATTTAATTGGACAGTATTTTCAATACGAAGCCAAGATCAAAAGCACAAAACTAGAGGAGGAACGTTCAGAATGAAGTATGATTCTAGAAGAAGTCAGCATGTCCCATCCTCTCCAGACCCAGCAATGGCCTTCCCAGCACTTCTCTTGTATTCTCCCTTTTAAAGTGGATATTTCCACCCTGGCTGGTAATATTTATCTGATTAAAGACATTCTATGAGAAGGGAGAAAATCAATAAAAATTCATCTCTGAGCAATGTGGTACAATGAAGTCACTAAGCTTCCAGAGCAGAGAGGAATAGCAATGAGAGGATCATGGAGCTCCACCAGCATCTGGATCACGTTTTCTGTCATTCATCGGTAAATATCCCTCAACCACCATAGCGGTGAGGAGTTCTCACATCTCAGGAGAGCAGCGGAGGTTCTAATAGTCTCTAAAACCTCCATTATAGAAGATGGTGAGGAGGGGGCTGGGAAGGTAGATGGGAGACACATCTCGCCCAAACAGTCCTGTGCATCACATTGTTGGCCTTAAAGTACACCTGTACTTTGCACGTATCACCATTTGTGAGAACTGCTACATGACCATACACTCTGAGGTTTTTGAACAAACATTCGCTCAAAAATTCTCAGCACATTCAATAACTTAACAAATGTTGTTTAAAAGTAAGTCCACAAGCTCTGACCATCTCCTGTATTATGATTGCAATCTCTGACCATCTCCTGTAGTATGTCTGCAGTCTCTGACCATCTCCTGTATTATGTCTGCAGTCTCTGACCATCTCCTGTATTATGTCTGCAGTCTCTGACCATCTCCTGTATCACGTCTGCAGTCTCTGACCATTTCCTGTAGTATGTCTGCAGTCTTTGACCATCTCCTGTATCACGTCTGCAGTCTCTGACCATTTCCTGTAGTATGTCTGCAGTCTCTTACCATTTCCTGTAGTATGTCTGCAGTCTCTGACCATCTCCTGTATTATGTCCGCAGTCTCTGACCATCTCCTATAGTATGTCTGGAGTCTCTGACCATCTCCTATAGTATGTCTGCAGTCACTGACCATCTCTTGTAACATGTCTGCAGTCTCTGATCATTTCCTGTAGTATGTCTGCAGTCTCTGACCATCTCCTGTATCATGTCTGCAGTCTCTGACCATCTCCTGTATCATGTCTGCAGTCTCTGACAGCCCCCTGCAGCATTACATTGGCTGAATTTATTGTGGAGCTCTTTCCCAATATCAGGGGCCACACTTAAAAAAAAAAAACCCTGTAGAAAGTGTCAGAGCTGTACATAAATCTTCTTTTCTTGTTCCTGTAATTGTGAAGGGATCTCATTAAGCAGTGCGGCGCCTGTGCTGTTGACGTGAATACACAGCCCAGGCAGAGATAGTACAGACAGCGCTTGACATGTTAAATATGCCAGGAGCAGGACGGCGCTCACTCATTCACATTAAATTGTGTGATAGATTTTCCATTTCTTAATGAATATTAATCATATTTAACATAAAGGCCATTACTCCGCGTTCCGTCTTCAAACATTACTCCGATCGCAGAACGCAGCCCGCCGCCTGCAATACGCCGGCTGGAAAACACCAACTTCATGCCAAGCATGCTAATAGTCTGCAAATCTCCATTTTTAAAGGACATGAAGTGCAGATTTGACATCTTCAAGCAGGAAGTAATTACGTATGGTCGCATCCTTCCCAAACAAAAAAAACATTTAAAGCTGAACTCCGTCCACAAAAACTTTTCCTTAAAGCGCAACTAAACCCTCCAATCCTTTGCAGCAGAGGAAGCTTCCATCTTAGCCTCTGTTTGATCCGCAGTTGCCATGGGGTTGCACATGTGATCGACTGTGACTCTGCTGTCCCTGGACCCGCATGGAGGGGAGGGATGTCCCTTAGCTAGAATAAGTCCAGAAGTGAAATATAAGGGCTTTTGCTCTTTGAAGAGCAATCCACATTTGGATCGCTTGGTGAGGAGGTGTTCTATTGCCCCCACATCGCCTTCTATAACCCCATGAACCCCACATAAGTACATCGCAACCACATGCAATGCATGCTGTTTCAGGATGCTTGCAGTGTGTCCCCATTGATGGAGGTGGGGAGGGAAGGCTCATTGTTGGAGGTGGGGTGGGAAGGCTCATTGATGGAGGTGGGGTGGGAAGGCTCATTGATGGAGGTGGGGTGGGAAGGCTCATTGATGGAGGTGGTGAGGGAAGGCTTATTGATGGAGGTGGGGAAGGGGGGGCTTATTGATGGAGGTGGGGAAGGGGGGGCTTATTGATGGAGGTGGGGAAGGGGGGGCTTATTGATGGAGGTGGGGGAAGACTCATTGATGGAGGTGGGGAGGGAAGGCCCATTGATGGAGGTGGGGAGGGAAGGCCCATTGATGGAGGTGGGGAAGGGGGGGCTTATTGATGGAGGTGGGGAAGGGGGGGCTTATTGATGGAGGTGGGGAAGGGGGGGCTTATTGATGGAGGTGGGGAAGGGGGGGCTTATTGATGGAGGTGGGGGAAGACTCATTGATGGAGGTGGGGAGGGAAGGCCCATTGATGGAGGTGGGGAGGGAAGGCCCATTGATGGAGGTGGGGAGGGAAGGCCCATTGATGGAGGTGGGGAAGGGGGGCTTATTGATGGAGGTGGGGGAAGACTCATTGATGGAGGTGGGGAGAGAAGGGTCTATGATGGAGGTGGGGAGGGAAGGCCCATTGATGGAGGTGGGGAGGGAAGGCCCATTGATGGAGGTGGGGAGGGAAGGCCCATTGATGGAGGTGGGGAGGGAAGGCCCATTGATGGAGGTGGGGAGGGAAGGCCCATTGATGGAGGTGAGGAGGGAAGGCCCATTGATGGAGGTGGGGAGGGAAAGCCCATTGATGGAGGTGGGGAGGGAAGGCCCATTGATGGAGGTGGGGAGGGAAGCCCCATTGATGGAGGTGGGGAGGGAAGGCCCATTGATGGAGGTGGGGAGGGAAGCCCCATTGATGGAGGTGGGGAGAGAAGGCCCATTGATGGAGGTGGGGAGAGAAGGCCCATTGATGGAGGTGGGGAAGGAAGGCCCATTGATGGAAGTGGGGAGGGAAGGCCCATTGTTGAGGTGGAGAGGGAAGGCTCATTGATGGAGGTGGGGAAAGAGGTGGGCCTATTAACGGAGGTGGTGAGGGAAGGCTTATTGATGGAGGTGGGGGGGCTTATTGATGGAGGTGGGGGGAAGGCTCATTGATGGTGGTGAAGAGGGAAGGCTCATTGATGGAGGTGGGAGGAGGGGCTCATTGGTGGAGGTGGGAGGGGGGCTCATTGGTGGAGGTGGGGGGGGCTCATTAATGGAAGTGGGGAGAGAAGGGTTCATGATGGAGGTGGGGAGGGAAGGCTCATTGATGGAGGTGGGGAGGGAAGGCTCATTGATGGAGGTGGGGAGGGAAGGCTCATTGATGGAGGTGGGGAGGGAAGGCTCATTGATGGAGGTGGGGAGGGAAGGCTCATTGATGGAGGTGGGGAGGGAAGGCTCATTGATGGAGGTGGGGAGGGAAGGCTCATTGATGGAGGTGGGGAGGGAAGGCTCATTGATGGAGGTGGGGAGGGAAGGCTCATTGATGGAGGTGGGGAGGGAAGGCTCATTGATGGAGGTGGGGAGAGAAGGCTCATTGATGGAGGTGGGGAGGGAAGGCTCACTAATGGAGGTGGGGAGGGAAGGCTCACTAATGAAGGTGGGGAGGGAAGGCTCACTAATGGAGGTGGGGAGGGAAGGCTCATTTATGGAGGTGGGAGGAGGGGCTCATTGGTGGAGGTGGGGGGGGGGCTCATTAATGGAAGTGGGGAGAGAAGGGTTCATGATGGAGGTGGGGAGGGAAGGCTCATTGATGGAGGTGTGGGGAAAGGCTCATTGATGGAGGTGTGGGGAAAGGCTCATTGATGGAGGTGTGGGAAAAGGCTCATTGATGGAGGTGGAGGCAAGGCTCATTGATGGAGGTGGTGAGGGAAGGCTCATTGATGGAGGTGGTGAGGGAAGGTTCATTGATGGAGGTGGTGAGGGAAGGCTCATTGATGGAGGAGGAGAGGGAAGGCTCATTGATGGAATGGGGGACTCATTGATGGAGGTGGGGGCAAGGCTCATTGATGGAGGTGGTGAGGGAAGGCTCATCGATGGAGGTGGTGAGGGAAGGCTCATCGATGGAGGTGGGGGTGGGGGGCTCATTGGTGGAGGTGGGGAGGGAAGGATGACCTGTGCACAACAATCCAATAGAAGAGCTACTGGAGCTCAGATTGCTGAAAAGGTAATGCTGGTTCTGATAGAAAGGTGTCAGAACACACAAAGAATCACAGTTTCTTGTGAATGGGGCTGTGTAGCCGCAGACCGGTCAGGGTACCCATGCTAACCCGTGTCCACAGCCAAAAGTACCTACAATGGGCACATGAGCATCAGAACTAGAGCACGGAGCAATGAAAGAAGGTGACCTGGTCTGATGAATTCAAGAATGGTTTGAGAAACACAATAACGAGTTTGAGGTGTTGACTTGAGCTCAAAATTATCCAGATCTCAATCCAATGGAGCATCTGTGGGATGTGCTGGAAAAAACAAGTCCAATCCATGGGGACCCCACCTCACAGCCTACAGGACTTAAAGGATCTGCTACTGACGGTTTGGTGCCAGATACCACATCATACCTTCCTAGCTCTAGTGAAGTCCATGCCTTGACTGGTTATAGTGGTTGGTCATAATGTTAAGGTTGATCGGTGTATATATAAGAAAGATTTCTGCAGTAATCAGGAAGAATACTCATCCTGTATGATAATTACTGCCGGAAGAATGAGACTCCATTATCTTTATTTATATGAAGCAATCAGAATGAGGAAAATGAGATTGTACATCAAGAAGAGCCAACAGGAGGGGGAACGTAACATTCCCTAATCCGAGATCTATATAAAGAGTATAAACACAAAGACAACACGGGGGGGGGACGCCGGGAGGATATGGGGGGGGGGGGGGGGGGGAGACGAGATCCTCTCCCTCTGCTGTGATAATGGGAACTTCTAACTATTCTCAGAACTTCTTACTGTTCATAAGACAATGGAAATCTTTCATAATGAAAGAGACCTGTGTGACTGGGCTCTGACGGAAGCCCCAGCGCTTAGAAAATATAGTAGCTGTGGGGAAACAAATCTAAAGAGGCATGCAGTGCATACATCATGGAAACTGCACGAGCTTTCCATAGAGGTGCTTTGCTTTGTTGCAGTTACAACCCCAATTCCATAAAAGTTGGGACACTGTGCAAAATCTACATAAAAACAGAATGCAACAATCTGCAAATCTTACCCGGATTTTATTCACTGTAGAAAAAAAGAGAACGTATCAAATGTTTAAACTGAGAAAATGTACCATTTTAATAAAAAAAAAAAAAAACAGGTAATTGTGAAATTGATGGCAGCAACACATGTCCCAAAAGTTGTGTCAGGGCAACAAAAAGCTGATAAAGTCAGTGGTACTAACAAGGAAAAGCTGAAAGAACGTTTAGCAACTAATTAGATTAATTGGATAAAGATCAGTAACATGATTGGATATAAAAAGAGCATCTTAGAGAGGCAGAAGTTCACCAATCTGTGAAAAGCTGCATCTAAAAAGGGTCCAACAATTTCAGAATAATGTTCCTCAATATAAAATTGCAAAGACTTTAAATACACTGCTCAAAAAAAGGAAAGGAACACTTTTTAACCACTTGCCGGCCGGGCCATACCTGAATGATGGCTACAGCGCGGTCGGATAACTCTGTGAGGGCGTACTACGACGTCCTCCCAGAATCGCGCTCCCGCGTGCCCCCTGGGGCGCACACGTGGGAATGTCCGTGACCGTCGGGTCTCCAGCGTGTCACGGATCAAGGCAAAGGGCCAATGACAGTGGCCCTTTACCACGTGAGCACGCTGTCCAATGACAGCGTGATCACTTGTAAACAAACCGGAGATTGTCTGGTTCGGCTCCTCCCCTCTCACCGATCGGTACAGCGTGTGAGGAGATGGGGGGAGCCAGGCGTAGCAGCGCTTGTGGGCTGCATCTGAAGTGCCCACAGCGCTGATCTGTGCTCATACATGTCTCATCCATCAATATGAAATATAGTCCCTCGCGCTACTAAGTGAACAGTATCTAACTAACTAAATACTGTAAGGTGAAATTGCTGCTAGATCTAAAGTGAACACAATGCACAATAGAATAGATAAAGAGAGAAGTGATCAGCGCAATTTCCTAAAGTGATAAAATCTAAAATTCCGGTAAATGTAAAAATAATATAGTCCAATAAAGTACAAACAAAATGTGATGGCTGTACCGGAAGATATTTTCAGGGTGCTAAAAAATATCCAACCAGGTTGTAGTCTCGCTGTACTTGATGGTCCGCTGCTCTTTCAGACCCTACAGTGACTGGGTGCCACTCCG
Source organism: Aquarana catesbeiana (assembly GCF_042186555.1). NCBI lineage: Eukaryota > Metazoa > Chordata > Amphibia > Anura > Ranidae > Aquarana > Aquarana catesbeiana. The sequence continues at coordinate 953,984,943 of NC_133324.1, forward strand.
GTTCAAACCATCAGAGGAAAGATTTGTTTTACATACTACATTATGGGAGGCTTTCTTTTACCTTTCCTCTAATGGTCTGAACCGGAGTGGCACCCAGTCACTGTAGGGTCTGAAAGAGCAGCGGACCATTAAATACAGCGAGACTACAACCTGGTTGGATATTATTAGCACCCTGAAATTATCTTCCGGTACAGCCATCAACTGGAGACCTACCGCGGTGTACCCACCCCCACCACAGGATACCTTCAAGGCTTTTTAGACTCCTAATGGAGGTAAGCGCTCTGTGAGCACCCAGCTTTTGCGAAGATTTATATATTGAGAAGAACCTGTTATCACTTTTTAGAAGAACCACTTCACTTTAACTTGTTTGGACATTTTGTTTGCACCTTATTGGACTATATTATTATATTTACTGGAATTTTAGATTTTATCACTTTAAGAAATTGCGCTGATCACTTCTCTCTTTATCTATGTCTCATCCATCCATCCATGCTCCATCCTTGGCTCATCCATGCTCCATCCATGAATCATACATACACATTCATGTCTCATCCATCCTCATTCATGGCTCATTCATGTTCACCGATCCCCATTCGTGGCTCATTAATGGCTCATCCATGCCACATCGGTGATCGTCTGTGCCAAATCTGCGATCACCCGTGCCACATCCATGATCATCAATGCCACATCAGTGATTATCTGTGCCAAATCTGTGATCATCCGTGCCACATCAGTGATCATCCGTGCCACATCAGTGATCATCCGCGCCACATCAGCAATCATCCGTGCCACATCCATGATCATCAATGCCACATCAGTGATCATCAATGCCACATCAGTGATCATCAATGCCACATCAGTGATCATCAATGCCACATCCATGCTACATCAGTGCTCATCCATACCACATTAGTGTTCATCCATACCACATCAGTGCTCATCCATGCCACATCAGTGCTCATCCATACCACATCAGTGCTCATCGGTACCACATCAGTGCTCATCGGTACCACATCAGTGCTCATCCGTGCCACATCAGTGCTCATCCGTGCCACATCAGTGCTCATCCGTGCCACATCAGTGCTCATCCGTGCCACATCAGTACTCATCCGTGCCACATCAGTGCTCATCTGTGCCACATCAGTGCTCATCCGTGCCACATCAGCTCTCATCCGTGCCACATCAGCTCTCATCCGTGCCACATCAGTGCAAATCCATGCCACATCAGTACTCATCAATACTCATACGTGCCACATCAGTACTCATCAGTGCCACATCAGTACTCATCCGTGCCACATCAGTACTCATCAGTGCCACATCAGTGCCACATCCATGCCATTACAGTGCCACTACAATGCCCATCAGTGTCTCACAAAACTGTAATACAGGTAACCATCTTCACCTGTGATCTGTTTGTTTGTAATTAGTATGTGTGTATAAAAGGTCAATGAGTTTCTGGACTCCTGACAGACCCTTAGATCTTTCATCCAGTGCTGCACTGATGTTTCTGGATTCTGAGTCATGAAGAAAGCAAAAGAATTGTCAAAGGATCTGCGGGAAAAGATAGTTGAACTGTATAAAACAGGAAAGGGATATAAAAAGATATCCAAGGAATTGAGAATGCCAATCAGCAGTGTTCAAACTCTAATCAAGAAGTGGAAAATGAGGAGTTCTGTTGAAACCAAACCACGGTCAGGTAGACCAACTAAAATTTCAGCCACAACTGCCAGGAAAATTGTTTGGGATGCAAAGAAAAACCAACAAATAACTTCAGGTGAAATACAGGACTCTCTGAAAACATGTGGTGTGGCTGTTTCAAGATGCACAATTAGGAGGCTCTTAAAGAAAGATGGGCTGCATGGTCAAGTCGCCAGAAGAAAGTCATTACTAAATGCCACAAAGTATCCCGCTTATAATACGCCAAATAGCACAGAGACAAGCCTCAAACCTTCTGGCACAAAGTCATTTGGAGTGATGAGACCAAAATTGAGCTTTTTAGCCCCAACTATAAACGCTACATTTGGAGAGGAGTCAATGATGAAAGGTACACCATTCCTACTGTGAAACACGGAGGTGGATCAACTGATATTTTGGGGATGTGTGAGCTACAAAGGCACAGGAAATTTGGTCAAAATTGATGGCAAGATGAATGCAGTATGTTATCAAAAAATACTGGAGGAAAATTTGCATTCATCAGCCAGGAAGAGGCGCATGGGACGTACTTGGACATTCCAACATGACAATGATCCAAAACACAAGGCCAAGTCAACCTGTCATTGGCTACAGCAGAATAAAGTGAAGGTTCTGGAGTGGCCATCATAGTCTCCTGACCTCAATATAATTGAGCCACTCTGGGGAGATCTCAAAAGTGCCGTTCATGCAAGACAGCCCAAGAATTTACAGGAACTGGAGGCTTTTTGCCAAGAGGAATGGGCAGCTTTACCATCTGAGAAGATAAAGAGCATCATCCACAAATACCACAAAAGACTTCAAGTTGTCATTGATGTTAAAGGAGGCAATACACAGTATTAAGAACTGGGGTATGTAAACTTTTGATCAGGGTCATTTGGGTAGTTTCTGTTGCCATTATGATTTAAAAAGAGTAAACACAGTTGATTGATAATAAATGGCTTCAGCCAAACACTAACTATGAGTGAAAGAAATGTTTTTGTGTTATCATTCATATTCTCTGAAAAATGGCCAAGAAATCATAAATTCTGCCAGGGTATGTAAACTTATGAGCACAACTGTAGGTAATTAAATTAGATTTGAAATATATGCCCCTAGAACACTTGATGGTGTTCCCTGCATGTTGGGCCTCTGTATGTGGCCAGGCTGTGGAAAAGCCTCCCACATGTGGTATCACCGTACTCAGGAGGAGTAGCAGAATATATTTTGGGATGTCATTTTTGCTATGTACATGCTATGTGATAGAAATATCTTATAAATGGACAACTTTATGTTAAAAAAAATGCATTTTCATTTTCTTTCCACATTTTCTAAAAACTTGTGGAAAAAAATGACATGTTCAAAAGACTCATAATGCTTCATAGATTATACGTTGGGGTGTTCACTTTCCAAAATGGGGTCTTTTTTTGGGCGTTTCCATTGTCCTGGTGCTCCAGGACCTTCAAAAGTGTAAGAGGTATTCAAGAAATTATATGTGTATTTTATGCTCCTAGAATGCCTAACGGTGCTCCCTGTATGTTGGGCCTCTGTATGTGGCCAGGCTGTGTATAAGTCTCACACATGTGGTATCACCATACTCAGGAGGAGTAGCAGAATGTATTTTGGGGTGTAATTTGTGGTATGCATATGCTGTGTGAGAGAAATAACTTGTTAAAATGACAATTTTGTGAAAAAAAATCAAAAAGAAAAAATAAATCTTAATTTTGCAAAGAATTGTGGGGAAAAAAAAACACAACTTCAAAAAACTCACCATGCCTCTTACTAAATACCTTAGACTGTCTAGTTTCTAAAATGGGGTCATTTGGGGGGTATTTGTACTTTCCTGGCTTGTCAGGGTCTCAAGAAATGAGATGTTTTCAGTGACTGGCACCATAGCTTGTAGATTCTATAACTTTCCCAAATACCAAATCATTTACACTGATTTGGGTTATTTTTACCAAAGATGTGAAGCAGTATAAATTTTGGCCAAAATTTATTTAGAAAAATTACTTTTTTTTTTTTTTAATTTTAAATGTATTAATTTAAAGCGCAAAAAATAAAAAACCCAGTGGTGATCAAATACCACCGAAAGAAAAAAAATTCATATGGGGTACAGTGTTGCATGACTGAGTAATTGTCATTCAAAATGTGAGAGCCCCGAAAGCTGAAAATTGGTCTGGTTAGGAAGGGGGTTTAAGTGCCCGGTGGGCAAGTGGTTAATCAGAGTATAGCATCAAGCCAATTAAAGACTAAGTAAACCCTGATGGGTTTTACTTCCTCTTTATTCCTCTGCAAAGTAAAAGCATAATGGGCTAGTATGCATCGCATACTAGCCCATTATGTGCCACTTACCTGCAAATGAAGTCCGCGATGTTCCAGCTGGTGGAAGCATCCATCTTCCCCCCTCTTGCTTCCCAGGCCGCGGACTCCGGCTCTGTGACTGGCCAGAGTCGCATGACGTCACGGCACAGGCCCTACAGAAAAAGCACAATTGTGCCCTTTCTAAGGTGCGCATGTGCCGATGACGTCCTTAACCCATTAGCAGGACCGGTATCTGCTCCTTTGTGCAAGGAGGAATAGGATGAGCACTGCCAGAGCCCTACAAAATGAACTCCAGCAGGCCACTGGTGTGAATGTCTCTGAGCAAACAATCAGAAACAGACTTCATGAGGGTGGACTGAGGGCCCGACGTTCTCTAGTGGGCCCTGTGGTCACTGCCCGGCAACATTGAGCTTAATTGGCATTTGCCATTGAACACTGGAATTAGCAGGTCCTCTACTGGCACCCTGTGATTTTCACAGATGAGAGCAGGTTCACCCTGAGCACATGTGACAAACGTGAAAGGGTCTGGAGAAGCTGTGGAGAATGTTATGCTGCCTGTAACATCATTCAGCATGACCGGTTTGGTTGGTGGGTCAGTGATGGTTTGGGGAGGGACGCACAGACCTCTACAGGGTAGACAATGGCACCTTGACTGCCATTAGGTATCAAGATGAAATCCTTGGACTTATGGTCAACCCCTACTCTGGTGCAGTGGGTCCTGGGTTCCTCCTGGTATACGTCAATGCCCGGCCTCATGTGGCAAGAGTGTGTAGCCAGTTCCTGGAGGATGAAGGAATTGATACCTTTGAATGGCCTGACCTACCAATAGAACCTCTGGGACATTATGTTTCGGTCCAGACGATGCCGCTAGGTTGCACCTCAGTCTGTTCAGGAGCTCAGAGATGCCCTGGTCCAGATATGGGAGGAAATACCCCAGGACACCATCCATCATCTCATTAGGAGCATGCCTCGGCGTTGTCAGGCATGCATACAAGCATATGGGGAATATACAAACTACTGAGGACCATTCTGAATTGCTGCAATGAAATTTCAGCAAAATGGACGAGCCTGCTGCATCATTTTTTCACTTTGATTTTCAGGGTGTCTTTGAATTCAACCCTCTGTAGGGCGATCATTTTCATTTCCATTAAACGATGTGGCATCCTTTCATTCCTAACACATTACCCAGTCCATACCAGTATAGATCCTAACACATTACCCAGTCCATACCAGTATAGATCCTAACACATTACCCAGTCCATACCAGTATAGATATCCAGCATGAGATTGTTTCCCCACTGAGATCTGATGTGTTTTAAAAGTATTCCTTTGATTTGTTTGAGCGGTGTATATCATCACCTACAGTACGTAATATCATGAGATTCCGAGAATCTGGAGAAATCTCTGTGCGCAAGGGACAAGGCCGAAACACAATATTGGATGGCGGTGAACTTTTGGCTCTCAGGCGTGATTGTGTGATGGACATCACTGCATGAGCTCAGGAATACTTGCATAAATCACTGTCTGTGTACACATATCACAGTGCCATTCAAACATACAAGGTAAAGCTCTATCATACAAAGCCATATCTGAACATGGTCCACAAACACCGCCGTCTTCTCTGGGCCAAAGCTAATTTCAAATGGTCTGTTGCAAAGTGGAAAACTGTTCCCTGGGCCAAAGCTCATTTAAAATGGTCTGTTGCAAAAGTGGAAAACTGTTCATTTGGCCAAAGCTCATTTAAAATGGTCTGTTACAAAGTGGAAAACTGTTCTATGGTCAGATGAATCTAAATTTGGCATTCTTTTTGACAACCTCTGGACTAAAGAGGAAAAGGACCCTCTGGCTTGTTATATCAGCGCTCAGTTCAAAAGACAGCATCTCTGATAGTATGGGGGGGGGGGTCATTAGTTTGTATGAAATGGGCATCTTGCACATTTGAAAAGGCACCATCAATGCTGAAAGATATATCCAGGTTTTAGAGCAGCATATGCTCCCATCCAGATGATGTCTTTTTCAGGGGAGGCCTTGCATATTTCAGCAGGACAATGCTAAACTGCATACTGCATCTATGACTACAGCATGGCTTCCTAGTAGAGATGTGGTTGACCCCTAAATTTTGGTGCGCTCCCATCGACTTTTAGACCGTGCGTTTCCTGAAAGTGCATGAAGGATACAGCATGTAGGACTTTCATGAAGACACACGGTCTAATAGAGGTCAGTGGGAGCACACCTAAAACTGCAGGTAAACGGCAAATACAATTGTGCTGCGGCCAAAACGGTGGGAACCGACTCTAAGGGGGACAATGCTCACTCACAGTACTGTATCTATAGAGGAGCAGGATGTATAGAACATTCACTGGCTTGAGTAAGCACCTAAGTATGGAAAACACTGACTACTGTCTCCAGGGGCCTAGAGGAAAGCAGAATAGGTTCAGTCAGGTGCAGCCCGCGAACCACATGCAGCCCTTGGACCACATGCAGCCCCTGGACCATATGCACCCCTGGACCACATGCAGCCCCCGGACCATATGTAGCCATTGGAGCCCCACATGCAGCCCCCAAACTAAATGCAGCCCTCGGACCACATGCAGCCCCAGACTAAATGCAGCCCTCGGACCACATGCAGCCCTTGGACCATATGACGCCCCTATACCATTTCCAGCCCCCACACCACATGCAGCCCCTGGACCACAGGAAGCCTGTAGTCATCTGTGGACCTCTACTGGAATTACAAGGAGTGGAGTGTTGGAGTTCTTTACCCAGCCTTATCTGAACACAGATGACATCGCCAGGCTCAGCTCTGAAGATGGCGGAGGTTAGATGTGCAAGTTGCAGGTGTATATGGCAGAGATTGGATGGGGTATTGCTAGTCTGAGGACATCTGGGAACAGAGCTGAGGTTCTCAATCACAGGCTGTGTGCTGGAGCTCCCTCCCCCTGTCACCATTTTTCTCTTGGTGTCAGGTAAACTTGTCAGAAGTGACTCATGTTGATAGCAGAGGAAGGAGGCAGCAGACAGAAATGACGCTTAGTGCTCTGGATTGAGACAAGTACACAGTATAGAGGGATGTGCTTTGTTCATATTTCATGTCTGAGGTTTACAACCACTTGAAAGGACCTTGTCCCCATACTGGGGGGGTGGGCTGTGGGCAATTGTCAGAACACAGAAGCCTGCAATCCTCCCACCTTTAACACAAGTCACATGATGTGAACCATCTCCCATCTGTATTCAATGGTAAACAATCACCACCCCGGTGACGGGTATAATATGACATACTGACTATGCATCTTCCTTTTTTCTTAGACCCAGTTTGGTAGTCATTACTGGCAGGTTACTGTCTCATCTCAAGATCTACTGTTCCGGGTTCTGTGCATGTGGGGGGGCTCTGTGCATGTGCCCCGCCAGTGCATGTTTCTGTCACCTCAGCTCCCGGTAAGGACTGCTAATTTGGCCTTGGCTCCATCATCACCACACCTCCTCTGCACTGATTTTATGTAAGTACTCAGGGGTCGCACAATTACTTCCCCCGGCTACAATCGGTTGCATATAGACTAATTGTTCATTTTATTACATTTCATAGATATGTTTGAGCACTGTGCCCCTGATGAGTGGTTCACACGAAACGCGTCGGGAATTTTGTCACACAGATACATGCTCACATCTCACTATTAACTTAGAACATCTTTCTTCAATCAATTATGGTTTCACACATTTTTACTTCCATCGCCCAATGCTGCTTTTATGTGTATATATATGTATTTATCATTGTGTGTATCCATCGATCGCTTGTGACTATCATGTGGCCTCTAGTTAACATATTGATGTACTCTCGATGCCTTAGTGCATGCGCTCATACATATGTCTGTAGGTGTATTGAATCACATTTATTACAATGTTCTTCTTTTACATGTGGTCTATGTTTGTGATATGGTTTGATACAGGATCTATGATCAATAAACATCATTTTTCATTCACCTCCTGTTGTCCGTGGAGCTCATTTTAAAGACCCAAACTCCCATTTTTCTCTCTGAACTAGGGATGGAGGCACATTCCCCATGTGCCTCACTCAAAGTCCCAAAAACTCCAATATCCCCCTGGTGACGGTTATAAAGGGACACTGACCTGCCATACGGGGTCGGTGTGTTTGCCGGACTTGGCTGAGCTCATGTACTTTGGCTGGGGGCTGCTGGATTTCATGTTGAAGATGGCCACGTTCCCGTCGTAGAAGCCCACGGCCACCAGGTACGGGTGTTCTTTATGGATGTCCAGACACATGACTCCACTCTCCGTGCTGAAGATGTATTCCGGGAAGGAGGGGTTCTTCAAGGTGTAGAGGAGGAGCATCCCCCGCGTCTGCTTCATGAAGTCATCTGTGAATGGGGGAAGAGAATGTGGGCATTATCATACACAGCACAACTCTACTGGACCATAAAGTGCCCTGACCCACAGCAACCAGACATCACTGTTCACTACTGAGGCTGACATTGCTCTTCACTACTGAGGCCGGGGCTGGGATGTTCTCAGGAAGCTATGTACAGCACCCTGCTGGCTCCTTCCACCAGCCATGATCTGCCTGCCTTGCATAGAGAAGCACAGAGACCCAGTGATGGCATCACTGGGTATAAAATATGGTTTATAATGAAAATGGAAACATTTTTATTTAAAAATCTCATTAGCATGTTGATGAGCGAGGAGGGGGGGGGGGGGGGGGGGGCAATGAAGGAACGAAGATCTAATGTCTGCCTTTTCAAATATGTGGAAAAAGTCAACAGTTTCTATGGGGTGCATTTACTTTTTCACCTTTCTAGGTACTTTCTCTTTTAAGAGGGTTTTGCACAGGTTTAGTGGAGGCCATTCAGTTCCTTTAGTCCTCTTCACCACAGCCTGCCTGGCTATACCTGTTACTTCCCAAGCCGTCCTATGGCTTCCATGTACTGCACTGATGATGGCCAACACGCCTAAAACATCTATAGGTAGTTTGGAATAAATAGTGTCAGCAGCTCTGGATGGACAATTGGCCTAGTAGCATATAATGATTTGCATAGCCTTGACTGCTACCTTTGAATAGGAAATAAACAATTTTGGGGGATTGGGATGGAGGTGTATATACTATATACCTCTGGATCTGAGAAGACTCAGCTCTGCTTTATATCACTCACTATGAATGAAACAGAACTATACTATACTGACATCTAGTGGACATCTGCAGGTACTACAACTGTAAGCTCTTCTGGTACAGAGACTGACTGGCAGCACTATATACATGTATAATAATAATAATAGTGTGTGACTGTGGGGGGACATTAGAGTGTAAGCTCCTCTGGTACAGAGACTGATGTGACTGGCTCTGTGTTCTCTATACAGCACTGACGTATATATGTCAGAGCTACAGTATCTCACAAAAGTGAGTACACCCCACACATCTTTTCATGTGACAACACTGAAGAAATGACACTTGTCTACAATGTAAAGTAGTGAGTGTACAGCTTGTATAACAGTGTACATTTGCTGTCCCCTCAAAATAACTCAACACACAGCCATTAATGTCTAAACCGCTGGCAACAAAAGTGAGTACACCCCTAAGTGAAAATGTCCAAATTTGGCCCAATTAGCCATTTTCCCTCCCCGGTGTCATGTGACTTGTTAGTGTTACAAGGTCTCAGGTGTGAATGGGGAGCAGGTGTGGTAAGTTTGGTGTTATCGCTCTCACTCTCTCATACTGGTCACTGGAAGTTCAACATGGCACCTCATGGCAAAGAACTCTCTGAGGATCTGAAAAAAGAATTGTTGCTCTACATAAAGATGGCCTAGGCTATAAGAAGATTGCCAATACCCTGAAACTGAGCTGCAGCACGGTGGCCAAGACCATACAGCGGTATAACAGGACAGGTTCCCCTGAGAACAGGCCTCGCCATGGTCAACCAAAGAAGTTCAGTACACGTACTCAGCGTCATATCCAGAGGTTGTCTTTGGGAAATAGATGTACGAGTGCTGCCAGCATTGCTGCAGAGGTTGAAGGGGTGGGAGGTCAGCTTGTCAGTGCTCAGACCATACGCCGCACACTGCATTAAATTGGTCTGCATGGCTGTCATCCCAAAAGGAAGCCTCTTCTAAAGATGATGCACAAGAAAGCCTGAAAACAGTTTGCTGAAGACAAGCAGACTAAGGACATGGATTACTGGAACCATGTCCTGTGGTCTGATGAGACCAAGATAAACGTATTTGGTTCAGATGGTGACAAGCGTGTGTGGCGGCAACCAGGTGAGGAGTACAAAGACAAGTGTGTCTTGTCTACAGTCAAGCATGGTGGTGGGAGTGTGATGGTCTGGGGCTGTATGAGTGCTGCCGGCACTGGGGAGCTACAGATCATTGAGGGAACCATGAATGCCAACATGTACTGTGACATACTGAAGCAGAGCATGATCCCCTCCCTTCGGAGACTGGGCCGCAGGGCAGTATTCCAACATGATAACGACCCCAAACACACCTCCAAGACGACCACTGCCTTGCTAAAGAAGCTGAGGGTAAAGGTGATGGACTGGCCAAGCATGTCTCCAGACCTAAACCCTATTGATCATCTGTGGGACATCCTCAAATGGAAGGTGAAGGAGCGCAAGATCTCTAACATCCACCAGCTCTGTGATGTCATCATGGAGGAGTAGAAGAGGACTCCAGTGACAACCTGTGAAGCTCTGGTGATCTCCAAAGGCAGTGCTGGAAAATAATGGTGGCCACACAAAATATGGTCACTTTGGGCCCAATTTGGACATTTTCACTTAGGGGTGTACTCACTTTTGTTGCCAGCGGTTTAGACATTAACCCCTTCCCGCTGAGCATACGCAGGTGTGCTTACTCGGCTTTCGGGTAACCATAAAAAAAATTTAAAGCGTCGCCTATGGAGATTTTTAGGTACCGTAGTTTGTTGCCATTCCACGAGTGTGCGCAATTATAAAGCATGACATGTTTAGTATCTATTTACTTGGCATAACATCATCTTTCACATTATACAAAAAAATTGGGGTAACTTTACTGTTTGGTTTTTTTAAAATTCATGAAAGTGTCCCTTTTCCCAAAAAGTTGAGTTTAAAACACCACTGCACAAATACCGTGTGACATAAAATATTGCAACAATCTCCATTTTATTCTCTAGATTCTCTGCTAAAAAATATATATAATGTTTGGGGGCTCTAAGTAATTTTCTAGCAAAAAATACAGCTTTTAACTTGTAAACACCAAATTTCAAAAATAGGCTTAGTCATGAAAGGGTCAATGGCTGTGTGTTGAGTTATTTTGAGGGGACAACAAATTTACACTGTTATACAAGCTGTACACTCACTACTTTACATTGTAGCAAAGTGTCATTTCTTCAGTGTTGTCACATGAAAAGATAGAAGAAAATATTTACAAAAATGTGAGGGGTGTACTTACTTTTGTGAGATCCTGTATATACATTGCATGCGGAAAGTATTCACAGCGCTGCACTTTTTACACATTTTATGTTACGGCCTTATTCCAAAATGGATTAACCACTTGCTTACTGGGCACTTAAACCCTCCTCCTGCCCAGACCAATTTTCAGCTTTGAATGACAATTGTGCGGTCATACAACACTGTACCCAAATGAAATTTTTATCATTTTTTTCACACAAATAGAGATTTCTTTTGGTGGTATTTAATCATAGTTACATAGTTACATAGCAGGTGAGGTTGAAAAAAGACACAAGTCCATCAAGTCCAACCTATGTGTATAATTATGTGTCAGTATTACATTACATATCCCTGTATATTGCGGTCATTCAGGTGATTATCTTATAGTTTCTTGAAGCTATCAATGCTCCCCGCTGAGACCACCGCCTGTGGAAGGGAATTCCACATCCTTGCCGCTCTTACAGTAAAGAACCCTCTACGTAGTTTAAGGTTAAACCTCTTTTCTTCTAATTGTAATGAGTGGCCACGAGTCTTATTAAACTCTCTTCTGCGAAAAAGTTTTATCCCTATTGTGGGGTCACCAGTACAGTATTTGTAAATTGAAATCATATCCCCTCTCAAGCGTCTCTTCTCCAGAGAGAATAAGTTCAGTGCTCTCAACCTTTCCTCATAACTAAGATCCTCCAGACCCTTTATTAGCTTTGTTGCCCTTCTTTGTACTCGCTCCATTTCCAGTACATCCTTCCTGAGGACTGGTGCCCAGAACTGGACAGCATACTCCAGGTGCGGATGGACCAGAGTCTTGTAGAGTGGGAGAATTATCGTTTTATCTCTGCATTTGATCCCCCTTTTAATGCCAATATTCTGTTTGCTTTATTAGCAGCAGCTTGGCATTGCATGCCATTGCTGAGCCTATCATCTACTAGGACCCCCAGGTCCTTTTCCATCCTAGATTCCCCCAGAGGTTCTCCCCCCAGTGTATAGATTGCATTCATATTTTTGCCACCCAAATGCATTATTTTACATTTTTCTACATTGAACCTCATTTGCCATGTAGTCGCCCACCCCATTAATTTGTTCAGGTCTTTTTGCAAGATTTCCACATCCTGCGGAGAAGTTATTGCCCTGCTTAGCTTAGTATCGTCTGCAAATACAGAGATTGAACTATTTATCCCATCCTCCAGGTCGTTTATGAACAAATTAAATAGGATTGGTCCCAGCACAGAACCCTGGGGAACCCCACTACCCACCCCTGACCATTCTGAGTACTCCCCATTTATCACCACCCTCTGAACACGCCCTTGTAGCCAGTTTTCAATCCATGTACTCACCCTATGGTCCATGCCAACGCACCTTATTTTGTACAGTAAACGTTTATGGGGAACTGTGTCAAATGCTTTTGCAAAATCCAGATACACCACGTCTACGGGCCTTCCTTTATCTAGATGGCAACTCACCTCCTCATAGAAGGTTAATAGATTGGTTTGGCAAGAACGATTCTTCATGAATCCATGCTGATTACTGCTAATGATATCATTCTTATTACTAAAATCTTGTATATAGTCCCTTATCATCCCCTCCAAGAGTTTACATACTATTGATGTTAGGCTAACTGGTCTGTAATTCCCAGGGATGTTTTTTGGGCCCTTTTTAAATATTGGTGCTACATTGGCTTTTCTCTAATCAGCTGGTACCATTCCAGTCAATAGACTGTCTGTAAAAATTAGGAACAACGGTCTGGCAATCACCTGACTGAGTTCCCTAAGTACCCTCGGATGCAAGCCATCTGGTCCCGGTGATTTATTAATGTTAAGTTTCTCAAGTCTAATTTTAATTCCGTCCTCTGTTAACCATGTAGGTGCTTCCTGTGTTGTGTCATGAGGATAAACACTGCAGTTTTGGTTACTGAAGCCCCCCGATTCACTCGTGAAGACTGAGGAGAAGAATAAATTCAATACCTTTGCCATCTCCCCATCCTTTGTAACCAGATGTCCTTCCTCATTCTTTATGGGGCCAATATGGTCTGTCCTCCCTTTTTTACTGTTTACATACTTAAAGAATTTCTTGGGATTTTTTTTTGCTCTCCTCCGCTGTGTCTTTCATGTTCTATCTTAGCCGTCCTAATTGCACCCTTACATTTCTTATTGCATTCTTTATAAATTCTGAATGCTGTGGATGATCCCTCATCCTTGTATTTTTTGAAGGCCTTCTCCTTTGCTTTTATATGCATTTTTACATTGGAGTTAAGCCATCCAGGATGTTTGTTCGCTCTTTTAAATTTATTACCCAATGGGATACATTGGCTAATGCCCTTATTTAATATGCTCTTAAAGCAAACCCATCTCTCCTCCGTATTCTTTGTTCCTAATATTTTATCCCAATTTATGCCTTTTAGCAAGGTTTGTAGTTTAGGGAAGTTGGCTCTTTTGAAATTCAGTGTCTTTGTGTTCCCTTCATGTTTCCTATTTGTGTGATTTATACTGAAACTAATTGACCTGTGATCGCTGTTACCTAAATTGCCCCGTATTTCCACATCTGTTATCAGGTCTGTATTGTTGGTAATCAGTAGATCTAGTAATGTTTTATTTCTAGTTGGTGCGTCTACCATCTGACCCATAAAATTGTCCTGCAAGACACTAAGGAACTGGCGAGCCTTAAATGAATGCGCAGTTCCCTCCGCCCAGTCTATGTCTGGATAATTAAAATCCCCCATTATGATAACACTTCCCATCCTTGCTGCTAATCCAATTTGTGATAGGAGATCCGTCTCCACTTCCTCCCTCAGGTTAGGGGGCCTATAGCATACTCCCAGTATTATTTTCCCCTTAGCTTCATCCCTTTGGAGCTCTACCCATAAAGATTCCACCTCCTCCCTAGCCCCCTCAGTGATGTCATCTCTCACATTCACTTGTACATTATTCTTGATATATAGGCATACCCCTCCCCCTTTTTTACCCTCTCTATCCTTGCGGTATAGGGTATACCCTTGAATGTTTGCCAGCCAATCATGAGAGCTGTTGAACCAGGTCTCTGAAATTCCCACAAAATCCAAATCCTCCTTGTACAACAGTATTTCTAGTTCACCCATCTTGTCCGCCATGCTCCTGGCATTGGTGAACATGCCACATAGTTTAGACCGGTCGCATATTGTCCTCTTATTGGGTGTTTCAAGATTGCAACTAGGACTTGCAACTATACTCACCTTGTGTTTTTGTGCTTTGGTTAACCTACCACTAATGCCCCCAATACTACCCTCTGGAATATCTTCCGCGCTGGCTATCACTGTCTCTGGACCCTCCCCCCCATCACCTAGTTTAAAAACCCCTCTAACTTTTTGGCCATCTTCATTCCCAGCAGATCTGCACCCTCCTCATTTAGGTGCAGTCCGTCCCTTCTATAGTACCGGTTACCGACTGAGAAGTCGGCCCAGTCCTCCAGGAACCCAAACCCCTCCTTACTACACCAGCTCTTCAGCCACTTGTTTACTTCCCTAATCTCCCTCTGCCTTTCTGGTGTGGCTCGATGTACCGGTAGTATTCCTGAGAACACTACCTTGGAGGTCCTTTTCCTCAATTTAGCTCCCAAGTCCCTAAAATCGTTCTTTAGGACACTCACCTGCCTCTGACTTTGTCATTGGTGCCAACGTGCACCATGACAGCTGGGTCTTCCCCAGCCCCTCCCAGTAATCTGTCCACAAGATCCGTGATGTGCCGAACCCGAGCGCCCGGTAGACAACATACTGTTCGGCGCTTCAGGTCTTGGTTACAGATTGCCCTCTCTGTCCTTCTAAGAATTGAGTCCCCTACCACCAGAATCTGTCTTTCCTTTCCCTTTGCTGCCCCCCCACTCTCACTGGAGGAGTTCTTCCCCTGGCAGCTAGGAGAGTCCCTCATCTCCAGCAGACTGGTTTCACCAATGTCACTCAATGGAGTGTACTTATTGGGATGCTCCAGTCCTGGATCGGCCTCTCTGGCACTTCCCCCTCTACCCCTCCTGACTGTCACCCATCTACTCTTTGCTAGTGCTTGCACCTCTTTGTCTCCACCCACCTCTGTGCTGGCCCCTGCCGGCACCTGCCGTGTACGTTCCTGGCTCACCTTTAGTATGGAGGGACTTCTCAGTGCTGACAGTTGCTTCCCCAGATTCAGAACCTGGGCTTCCAGGGAAACAATGTGCTTACATTTTGCACAGCAGTATTCGCCCTCGATCGGATGATCAAGGAACGCATACATGCGGCAAGATGTACAAAGAGTCACCTCTCCACACCCGCCGGGCATCGTACCTATTAAATTTAGTGAGGATTTGGGGATTTTACCCTGTCCAAATTACCTTAAATTAACAGCTAGCTTCCTGGCACTAATACTCAAGACAATACACAGGTACACGACAATACACAGGTACACAACAAGACAATACACAGGTACTCACAGACCTACGTGCACTCGCAATACACAAGTACACAATACACAAGTACTAACGATCCACACACACTACTCAGACAACACTCAGATACTCACACTACACAGGTACTATGACCCCTGTTATAACCTCCTGTTTTAAACTCTGGTTTTAACTCCCACTTAATCCAGCTCCACTTACACCAAGCTCCACAGCTTCAGACTGAGCACGCTCAGACTGAGTCCTACAACCAGTTAAATAGGCACCTGTGAGCAATTAACCACACCCCTTAATTGATAGACTGATGAAACCAGGAAAAAAAAAAATCACAGCTGGGATTTTTATTTTTTTCTAAACAAACAAAAAAGTTGAAAAATTTTGGAAAAAAAAAAAATCATGTTTCATAGTTTGTTATAAAATTTTGCAAACAGGTCATTTTTCTCCTTCATTGATATGCGCTGATGAGGCAGCACTGGTGGGCACTGATAGACTGCACTGGTTTGCACTTATAGGCTGCACTGATGGGCACAGATAAGGTGGTACTGATAGGGACAGATAAGGTGGTACTGATAGGGACAGATAAGGTGGTACTGATAGGGACAGATAAGGTGGTACTGATGGGCACTAATAGGCACAGATAAGGCGGCACTGATGGGGACAGATAAGGCGGCACTGATAGGCCCTGATGGGTGGCACTGATAGATTGTACTAATGGGCACTGTAGGTGGCACTGATGGGCAGCACTGTTGATGAGGCACTGATTGGTGACACTGATAGCTGGCCCTGTGGGAACTGATGGGTGGTGCTGGTGGGCACAGCTCTGGTAGGCGGCACTGTTGTGCACTGGTAGGTGTCACAGGTGGGCACAGATGAGCTGGCGGTAGCTCTCCTTGATCGGGACCAATGTCCCTCTGAGAGCCGCCGGTGATCAGCTTTTTTTTTTCTCCTCACGCTATCAGCGCAAGGAGAAAAGATAGCCGTTTACCGGCTCTGTTTACATCACATGATCAGCTGTCATTGGCTCATAGACTCGCTGATCACAGAGCGCGCCGCCCGCACCCTGCATGGGGTGCGCAGGACGCTCGGGCACGGGAGGATGTCTATTGATGTACTGACGGCAAAGTAGGTCTGTGCTGTAGCCGTCATTCGGCTATAGCGCGGATCTGAAGAAATTAAATGCATCATTTTGCTCAAAATTCTACAAACAATCCCCCATAATGACAACGTGAAAGAAGTTTGTTTGAAATCTTCGCAAATTTATTAAAAATAAAAAACGAAAACAAATCCCATGTACAGAAGTATCACAGCCTTTGCTCAATACTTTGGTGAAGCACCTTTGGCACCAATTACAGCCTCCAGTCCTTGAGTATGATGCTACAAGCTTGGCACACTATTGTGGGCCAGTTTCTCCCATTCTTTTTTGCAGGACCTCTCAAGCTCCATCAGGTTGGATGGGGAGCGTCAGTGCACAGCCATTTTCAGATCTCTCCAGAGGTTTTCAATCAGGTTCAAGTCTGGGCTCTGGCTGGGCCACTGAAGGATATTCACAGAGTTGTCCCGTAGCCATTCCTTTGTTATCTTGGTTGTGTGGCTTAGGGTGGTTGTCCTGTTGGAAGATGAACCTTCACCCCAGTCTGAGTTCCAGAGCTCTCTATAGCAGGTTTTCATCAAGGATGTCTCTGTACATTGCTGCATTCATCTTTCCCTCGATCCTGACTAGTCTCCCAGTTCCTGCCGCTGAAAAACATCCCCACAGCATGATGCTGCCACCACCATGCTTCACTGTAGGGAAGGTATTGGCCAGGTGATGAGCGGTGCCTGGTCCTCCAGATATGACGCTTGCCATTCAGGCCAAAGAGTTCAATCTTTGTTTCATCAGACCAGAGACCATTGTTTCTCATGGTCTGAGAGTCCTTCAGGTGCCTTTTGGCAAACTCCAGGTGGGCTGTCATGTGCCTTTTACTGAGGAGTGACTTCTGTCTGGCCACTCTACCATACAGGCCTGATTGGTGGAGTGCTGCAGAGATGGTTGTTCTTCTGGAAGGTTCTCCTCTCTTCACAGAGAAACCATCGGGTTCTTGGTCACCTCCCTGACTAAGGTCCTTCTCCCCCGTTTGGCTGGTTGGCTCACTCTAGGAAGAGTCCTGGTGGTTCCAAACTTCTTCCATTTACAGATGATGGAGGCCACTGTGCTCATTGGGACCGTCAATGCTGCAGACATTTTTCTGTACCCTTTCCCAGATCTGTGCCTCCATACAATCCTGTCTTGGAGGTCTACAGATCTGTGCCTCCATACAATCCTGTCTTGGAGGTCTCCAAACAATTCCTTGGACTTCATGGCTTCGCTTGTGCGCTGACATACACTTTTACCTGTGGGACCTTATATATAGACAGGTGTGTGCCTTTCCAAATCATGTCCAATCAACTGAACTCATCACAGGTGGACTCCAATCAAGTTGTAGAAACATCTCAAGGATGATCAGTGGTAACAGGATACACCTGAGCACAATTCTGAGTGTCATGGCAAAGGCTGTGAATACTTATGTACAGGAGATTTTTTTATTTTTAATAAATTTGCACAGATTTCAAAAAAACTTCTTTCATGTTGTCATTATGGGGGATTGTTTGTAGAATTTTGAGGTAAATAATGAATGCAATCAATGTTGGAATAAGGCTGTAACATAACAAAATGTGGAAAAAGTAATGTGAATACTTTCCGGATGCACTGTATATGTATAATAATAATTGTGTGTGACTGTGGGGGGACATTAGATTGTAAATCTGCTAGTCCATCTATCACTCCCCTCCCCCCAGACTGACAACGTTGCTGTCTGCTGTGCTCCTTCATCCAGAGTTGTGTCTCACCAATACAGGAGGTGTGTTACTGGCCAGATCACCAGGTGAAAACAGAGGGGAAAAAGCCTAAAAAAAAACACATGCAGCCACCACATCTAATGATTGGTAAGATGCAATAGATTACATTTTTGGTTTAATACGGCTTTAAACTCCAAACTTCTACATTTACTAACAATAATTGTAAAACATTGTAAAAATACTGTGCTACAAAGGGAGACCAAAGGAATACATTTTTGTGGATGAGTTTGCCATTTTATAAAGTCATCCCTGTCATACTTGCTGCTCCTGGGATCCAGGATCAGGACTCCTCTCTGGCACATGACCACTGGCATTTTCAGGTTTCTCCCAGAGCGCCCATGCTGTGACCAGTCAGCTTACAGCTGGCATTTTAAAGTACTTGAGGATACATTGTTCGGAATTTGAGTAATGCGTCACTATGCCTGCAGTGCTCCATGCCTGCTTGTGTCTCAAGCATCCCTTGTAGCTCCAGCAACCCTGTGTCTTCAGTGACCCCTGTCTTCAATGACCCTTGCGTCTCTAATGACCCCAGTGTCTCCAGGGACCCCTGTCTTCAATGACCCTAGCGTCTCCAATAACCCCAGTGTCTCCAGTGACCTCTGTGTCTCCAGGGACCCCTGTCTTCAATGACCCTAGTGTCTCTAATGACCCCAGTGTCTCCAGTGACCCCGGTGTCTCCAGTGACCCCTGTCTTCAATGATCCTAGCGTCTCCAATAACCCCAGTGTCTCCAGTGACCTCGGTGTCTCCAGTGACCTCGGTGTCTCCAGTGACCCCTGTCTTCAATGACCCTAGCGTTCTCAATGACCCCAGTTTCTCCAGTGACCCCTGTGTCTTCAGTGACCCCTGTGTCTCCAGTGACCCCTGTGTCTCCAGGGACCCCAGTGTCTCCAGGGACCCCTGTCTTCAATGACCCTAGCGTCTCCAATGACCCCAGTGTTTCCAGTGACCCCAGTGTCTCCAATGACCCTAGCATCTCTAATGACCTCAGTGTCTCCAGTGACCCCAGTGTCCCCAGTGACCCCCATCTTCAATGACCCTAGCATCTCCAATGACCCCCAGTGGCTCCAGTGACCCCAGTGTCTTCAATGACCCTCGCGTCTCCAATGACCCCAGTGTCTCCAGTGACCCCTGTCTTCAATGACCCCAGTGTCTCCAGTGACCCCAGTGTCTCCAGTGACCCCAGTGTCTCCAGTGACCCCAGTGTCTCCAATGACCCTAGCATCTCTAATGACCTCAGTGTCTCCAGTGACCCCAGTGTCCCCAGTGACCCCCATCTTCAATGACCCTAGCATCTCCAATGACCCCCAGTGGCTCCAGTGACCCCAGTGTCTTCAATGACCCTCGCGTCTCCAATGACCCCAGTGTCTCCAGTGACCCCTGTCTTCAATGACCCCAGTGTCTCCAGTGACCCCAGTGTCTCCAGTGACCCCAGTGTCTCCAGTGACCCCAGTCTTCAAAGACCCTAGCATTCTCAATGAGCCCAGTTTCTCCAGAGACCCCAGTGTCTCCAGGGACCCCTGTCTTCAATGACTCTAGCGTCTCCAATGACCCCAGTTTCTCCAATGACCCCAGTGTCTCCAGGGACCCCTGTCTTCAATGACCCTAGCGTCTCCAATGACCCCCAGTGTCTCCAGTGACCCCTGTGTCTTCAGTGACCCCTGTGTCTCCAGGGACCCCAGTGTCTCCAGGGACCCCAGTGTCTCCAGGGACCCCTGTCTTCAATGACCCTAGCGTCTCCAATGACCCCAGTGTTTCCAGGGACCCCAGTGTCTCCAGTGACCCTAGCATCTCTAATGACCCCAGTGTCTCCAGTGACCCCAGTGTCCCCAGTGTCCCCAGTGACCCCCATCTTCAATGACCCTAGCATCTCCAATGACCCCCAGTGGCTCCAGTGACCCCAGTGTCTTCAATGACCCTCGCGTCTCCAATAAACCCAGTGTCTCCACTTCAATGACCCTAGTGTCTCCAATGACCCCAGTGTCTCCAGTGACCCCAGTGTCTCCAGTGACCCCAGTCTTCAACAACCCTAGCATTCTCAATGAGCCCAGTTTCTCCAGAGACCCCAGTGTCTCCAGGGACCCCTGTCTTCAATGACTCTAGCGTCTCCAATGACCCCAGTTTCTCCAGTGACCCCAGTGTCTCCAGGGACCCCTGTCTTCAATGACCCTAGCGTCTCCAATGACCCCCAGTGTCTCCAATGACCCTAGCATTCTCAATGACCCCAGTGTCTCCAGGGACCCCTGTCTTCAATGACCCTAGCGTCTTCAATGACCCCAGTTTCTCCAGTGACCCCAGTGTCTCCAGGGACCCCTGTCTTCAATGACCCCCAGTGTCTCCAGTGACCCCTGTCTTCAATGACCCTCGTGTCTCCAATGACCCCAGTGTCTCCAGTAACCCCAGTGTCTCCAGGTACCCCTGTCTTCAATAACCCTAGTGTCTCCAATGACCCCCAGTGTCTCCAGTGACTCCAGAGACCCGTCTTCAATGACCCTAGCGTCTCCAATGACCCCAGTTTCCCCAGTGACCCCTGTCTTCAATGACCCTAGCGTCTCTAATGACCCCAGTGTCTCAAGTGACCCCAGTGTCTCCATGGACCCCTGTCTTCAATGACCCTAACGTCTCCAATGACCCCAGTGTCTCAAATGACCCTAGTGTCTCCAGTGACCCCTATGTCTCCAGTAAACCCTGTGTCTCCAGTGAACCCAATGTCTCCGATGACCCCAGCATCTTTAGTAACTCCAGCGTCTCCAGGGACCCCTGTGTTTCTAGCATCTCCAGTGACCTCAGTGCGTCCAGTGACCCCTGCTCTCCTGTGTCTCCAATTATGCCTGCGCACTTGTGTCTCCAGCGAGCCCTGCTCTCCTGCACCTCCAGTGACCTCTACACTCCTGTATCTCCAGTGACCCCAGCTCTCTTGTGCCTCCAGTGACCCCTGTGCTCCTGTGCCTCCAGTGACCCCTGCTCTCTTATGCCTCCAGTGACCCCTGTGCTCCTGTGCCTCCAGTGACCCCTGCTCTCTTGTGCCTCCAGTGACCCCTGCTCTCTTGTGCCTCCAGTGACCCCTGCTCTCTTGTGCCTCCAGTGACCCCTGCTCTCTTGTGCCTCCAGTGACCCCTGCTCTCTTGTGCCTCCAGTGACCCCTGCTCTCTTGTGCTTCCAGTGACCCCTGCGCTCTAGTGCCTCCAGTGACCCCTGCGCTCTAGTGCCTCCAGTGACCCCTGCGCTCTTGTGCCTCCAGTGACCCCTGCGCTCCTGTGCCTCCAGTGACCCCTGCGCTCCTGTGCCTCCAGTGACCCCTGCGCTCCTTTGCCTCCAGTGACCCCTGCGCGCCTCTGCCTCCAGTGACCCCTGCGCGCCTCTGCCTCCAGTGACCCCTGCGCGCCTCTGCCTCCAGTGACCCCTGCGCGCCTCTGCCTCCAGTGACCCCTGCGCGCCTCTGCCTCCAGTGACCCCTGCGCGCCTCTGCCTCCAGTGACCCCTGCGCGCCTCTGTCTCCAGTGACCCCTGCGCTCCTCTGTCTCCAGTGACCCCTGCGCTCCTCTGTCTCCAGTGACCCCTGCGCGCCTCTGTCTCCAGTGACCCCTGCGCTCCTCTGTCTCCAGTGACCCTTGCGCTCCTCTGTCTCCAGTGACCCTTGCGCTCCTCTGTCTCCAGTGACCCTTGCGCTCCTCTGTCTCCAGTGACCCTTGCGCTCCTCTGTCTCCAGTGACCCTTGCGCTCCTCTGTCTCCAGTGACCCTTGCGCTCCTCTGTCTCCAGTGACCCTTGCGCTCCTCTGTCTCCAGTGACCCTTGCGCTCCTCTGTCTCCAGTGACCCTTGCGCTCCTCTGTCTCCAGTGACCCTTGCGCTCCTCTGTCTCCAGTGACCCTTGCGCTCCTCTGTCTCCAGTGACCCTTGCGCTCCTCTGTCTCCAGTGACCCTTGCGCTCCTCTGTCTCCAGTGACCCTTGCGCTCCTCTGTCTCCAGTGACCCTTGCGCTCCTCTGTCTCCAGTGACCCTTGCGCTCCTCTGTCTCCAGTGACCCTTGCGCTCCTCTGTCTCCAGTGACCCTTGCGCTCCTCTGCCTCCAGTGACCCTTGCGCTCCTCTGCCTCCAGTGACCCTTGCGCTCCTCTGTCTCCAGTGACCCTTGCGCTCCTCTGTCTCCAGTGACCCTTGCGCTCCTGTCTCCAGTGACCCCTGCGCTCCTCTGTCTCCAGTGACCCCTGCGCTCCTCTGTCTCCAGTGACCCCTGCGCTCCTCTGTCTCCAGTGACCCCTGCGCTCCTCTGTCTCCAGTGACCCCTGCGCTCCTCTGTCTCCAGTGACCCCTGCGCTCCTCTGTCTCCAGTGACCCCTGCGCTCCTCTGTCTCCAGTGACCCCTGCGCTCCTCTGTCTCCAGTGACCCCTACGCTCCTGTGCCTCCAGTGACCCCTGCGCTCCTGTGCCTCCAGTGACCCCTGCACTCCTGTGTCTCCAGTGACCCCTGCACTCCTGTGTCTCCAGTGACCCCTGCACTCCTGTGTCTCCAGTGACCCCTGCGCTCCTGTGTCTCCAGTGACCCCTGCGCTCCTCTGTCTCCAGTGACCCCTGCGCTCCTCTGTCTCCAGTGACCCCTGCGCTCCTCTGTCTCCAGTGACCCCTGCGCTCCTCTGTCTCCAGTGACCCCTGCGCTCCTCTGTCTCCAGTGACCCCTACGCTCCTGTGCCTCCAGTGACCCCTGCGCTCCTGTGTCTCCAGTGACCCCTGCGCTCCTGTGTCTCCAGTGACCCCTGCGCTCCTGTGTCTCCAGTGACCCCTGCGCTCCTGTGTCTCCAGTGACCCCTGCGCTCCTGTGTCTCCAGTGACCCCTGCGCTCCTGTGTCTCCAGTGACCCCTGCCATCCTGTGTCTCCAGTGGCTCCTGCTCTTCTATGTCCCCAGTGGCTCCTGCACTTCTGTGTCTTCAATGACCCCTGCGCTGCTGTGCCTCCAGTAACCCTTAGCACTAAATTGACTGCAGCGTTCCTGAGCCTCCAGTGATTTCTTTTTGCCCTCTATGTACCCCCGTGAACCCAGCACTCTATTGACTCTGCCAACCCTGTGCACTACTGTGTCACCCAGTGAGCCCAGAGTATCCAGTGTAAACTGGTGATTCCAGTGCCCCCTGAGCACCTCTATATTACTTGCCGCTCCATGCACCCTCAGGTACGCTCCTGTATCTCCTGCACTCCATCTGTCTTTATCAATGGATACAGAACTCTGTCCATGATGATTCCTTCCTTTCCTACATTCTCTTCATTCTACTATAATCCCTTTTTTTCTGTAGAGGGATGATCTTAAGGTAAAATATATATATATTTTTTTTGCAACAATTCTTTGTTTTTTGGTTATTCCATTTCTTTACTATTCTACTTATTTTGTGGGTCTTTCAATGTAGGCCCTGAATTGTAATTGTGCTGCTGAAGCTCTGACAGACATGCGGTGCGCACAGGACAATGACAGGGGAAGTCATCAACTGTCTATTTCTAAATTATTTAAATAACTATTTCCTGCCTTTATTGCTGTTTGCGTGGAATAGGACTTTAGGCAGACTGCGAGCTACTCCGAACAATTGTAAAAGTGGGGACAGTTTCTCTCATTAGCATACAATGCGGAATCAAAGAGATCTTTAGGACAGGCAGTGTTCACATCTAGTTTACAACTGATAATAAGATCTACCAGTTCAGTAAAGACTGGGTTAATTATAGTAAACATAAATCCCCAGCCCCCTCCTCAAAGCAATATTAAAACATAAAACCAAAAATGTATTATATTGCAGCTTACCAATCATTAGATGTGGTGGCTGCATTTGTTTTCTTTTTTTCATTTTTTTCCCCTCTGTTTTCACCTGGTGATCTGGCCAGTAACACACCTCCTGTATTAGAACGTCCCCCCACTCTGGATGAAGGAGCACAGGGGACAACTTTGGACAGCTGCATCATCAGTCGGGGGGAGGGGAGTGTTAGATGTACTCGCAGATTTAGACTTTACACTAACAAACTGAAACCAAATTCCAGCTAATACTTTACAATCAAGTTCTAGAATTTTTTTTTTCCTTTTGGGATAAAGGTTTTACACGAATAAATAAAAAGTTGATTATTGTAAGCACCCCTACCAGTGAAAAATGGTTTCTCTCATTCCTGCAACTGACAAACAGACTTACTGGCCGTATCACCAGATGAAAATAAAAGGAAAGCAACCCTAAAAAAGAAAACGGATGCAGCCACTGCACCTAGGAATTGGTAAGTTGCAAATAATAAATGGCTGCATTTGGGTTTAATACGGCTTTTATGTTACTTAACAGGGAAAAATCAAAATTTTGGAGTTGTCAGGAATAAAAGCATGTAAAAATGTAAGCAGCATTTTTTTTTTTTTTTTTTTAATTAATTTTTTTATTTTTTTTTTTAGGTTATGCTATGTGAATGGGAACATGATAGGAATACAAAAGTAGGTGATCCCAATTTGGCTGCAAAAGTGGAAATTCAATCCTAACTACACTTATTAAACTGAAGCAATGCTGCATCTGACCACTAGAGGGAGGAATTCTACAAGGAGGGAGCTGATTGTTCTATTTGCAGCGGATCTTCTACTCAATCCTTTTCCCAAAGCTACGTTCGCCAAATAAATGCACATATTTTTGCAGGTAAAAAAAAAATGTGCATTTATTATTTTTTTCTCAGGAGCCTGCAGAGCATTGCACCCAAGATCAATGGATTGCGGGTGCATCGTCAGGCTCCTGCAGACTCTTCCTATAGCTCTATGCCCATACCTCCATAAGGACTGATTGTTTCTGAGCTGCAGGGAGAGTGAAAGGACTACAAGGGGGCTGATCATCCATTGAAACTACAAATCCCATCTGCCACGGTGGAAGATGGGACTTGTAGTTTATTCATTCACAGAGCCCTGTGGTTGAAGGATGCGGTTGTGCTTATGGAGCCCCACACATTGCCATGCCGATTTTAAAATGTGACAGCGGCTGCCACGAGTGGAACCCCCACCTGC